>NC_092711.1:11370238-11592738 GCF_047496885.1 Scyliorhinus torazame
CCGCAAGATCTTGTCGTTCTTTATCTTGCCCCGCTGTGCATTATCGAACATGAAGGCAACCGACCGTTGGTCCGTGAGGAGAGTGAATCTCCTGCCGGCCAGGTAATGCCTCCAGTGTCGCACAGCTTCTACTATGGCCTGGGCCTCCTTCTCGACCGAGGAATGGCGAATTTCTGAAGCATGGAGGGTATGGGAGAAGAAGGCCACGGGCCTGCCCGCTTGGTTGAGGGTGGCCACCAGAGCTACGTCGGACGCATCGCTCTCGACCTGGAAGGGGAGGGACTCGTCGATGGCGCGCATCGTGGCTTTTGTGATGTCCGCTTTGATGCGGCAGAAGGCCTGGCGGGCCTCCGTCGACAGGGGGAAGGTTGTGGACTGGATTAGGGATCGGGCTTTGTCTGCGTAGTTGGGGACCCACTGTGTGTAATAGCTGAAAAACCCGAGGCAGCGCTTCAGGGCCTTGGGGCAGTGAGGGAGGGGGAACTCCATAAGGGGGCGCATGCGTTCAGGGTCGGGACCTATAACTCCATTTCACACTACGTAGCCTAGAATGGCTAGACGGTCGGTGCTAAACACGCATTTATCCTTATTGTACGTTAAGTTAACGATTTTCACGGTCTGGAGAAATTTCCGGAGGTTGGTGTCGTGGTCCTGCTGGTCATGGCGGCAGATGGTGACGTTATCCAGATACGGGAACGTTGCGCGTAAGCCGTACCGGTCAACCATTCGGTCCATCTCTCGCTGGAAGACCGAGACCCCATTAGTGACACCAAAGGGAATCTTTAAAAATTGGTAGAGCCGCCCATCTGCCTCGAAGGCAGTGTACTTGTGGTCACTATTACGGAGGGGTAGCTGATGGTAGGCGGACTTGAGATCCACCGTGGAGAAGACCTTGTATTGCGCGATCCTGTTCCAGGTCGGATATGCGGGGGAGAGGGTACGCGTCCAGCTGCGTAAACCTGTTGATGGTCTGACTGGAGTCAATGACCATCCTATGCTTCTCCCCGGTCTTTACCACCACTACTTGAGCTCTCCAGGGGCTGTTGCTCGCCTCGATGACCCCTTCCCCCAGCAGCCTTTGGACCTCTGACCTGATGAAGGTCCGGTCCTGGGCACTGTACCGTCTGCTCCTGGTGGCGACGGGTTTGCAATCCGGGGTGAGGTTCGCAAACAGGGAAGGCGGGTCGACCTTAAGGGTCGCGAGGCCGCAGACAGTAAGGGGGGTATAGGGCCGCCGAATTTAAAGGTCAGGCTTTGCAAATGGCATTGGAAGTCCAGCCCCAGGAGGGTAGCCGTGCAGAGGTGCGGCAGGACATACAGGTGGAAATTGTTCAATCTCCTGCCTTGGACAGTGAGGTTCGCTAGGCAGAACCCCTTTATCTCCACCGCGTGTGACCCAGAGGCCAGGGAGATCCTTTGGTTTACAGGGTGGGTAACAAGTGAACAGCGCCTTACCGTGTCGGGGTGAACAAAGGTTTCCGTGCTCCCAGAGTCGATCAGGCAAGCCGTCTCGTGGCCGTTGATGAGGTCCGTCGCTGTTGCTGTTGCGAGTATCCGGGGTCGACTCTGGTCCCGCGTCACCGAGGCCAGATGGAGCAGTTGCGAGTTCTGATCGGGCAGTGTGTAGTCGGCCGAGCTGGGGGTTTGGGGCCCCATCCAAGATGGCGTCACCCATGGGTCGCACATGGTGTCCGGGGATGAACAAGATGGCGGCGGTGATGGACAAATTGGCAGCGCCCATCCGTCCAGCGTGGTGTCCGGGGGGTAAGATGGCCGTGCCCGTGGGTCGCACGTGGCCCTAGGGTAGGGGGGTGGCAGTGAGCGGTGGCCGGTCGGGGCCTGAAGGGGGGGTTGCCACGGCGGTCCGGAGTCACTGGAGACCGCGGCCACGGCGCGGGCCAAGCAGACCCCCACAAAGTGGCCCTTCTTGCCGCACCCTTTGCAGGCGACGGTGCGGGCCGGGCAGCGCGGGTGGGGATGATTCGCCTGCCCGCAGAAGAAACAGCGGGGCCTGGCGGCGTTAGCGGGCCGTCTCGCAGCGCAGGCCTGTGAGGTCAGGGGGAAGGTCTGTGGGGCTGCCGCTGCGGGGTGCCACGCAGCCCAGGGGGCCGCCGCGCGGTCGGGCACATAGGACTGCGCTTTGGGAGGCTACGTCCATGGACCCTGCCAGGGCCCGTGCCTCTCTAAGTCCCAGAGTGTCCCTTTCTAGGAGTCCTCGACGGATATCTGGGGAGCTCATACCTGCTACGAAAGCATCCCTGATTAAAAGTTCCGTGTGCTCGCTCCCCGAAACTTGCGGGCAGCCACAGTTTCTGCCCAGCACCAGTAGCACCCAGTAGAAATCCTCCAACGATTCCCCGGGGCTTTGCCATCTCGCAGCAAGCAGGTGACGTGCGGAGACCTGATTTACAGGGCGGATATAATGTGCTTCTAGCAGTTCGATCGCGGCATCATAGTTCTCCGCCTCCTCGATAAGGGGGTAGATCCTAGGGCTGACTCTTGAGCGCAGGAGATGCATTTTCTGTCCTTCTGTGGGGGTGCCTCCGGCCATCTCGAGGTAGCCGTTAAAGCACGCCAGCCAGTGTTTAAAAATTGCAGCCGAGTTCTCCGCCTGGGGGCTGAGTTGAAGGCACTCCGGTTTGATTTGGAGATCCATCCTTCCAGCTTAAGCCTAGTCGATTAAATTGATGCGCGATCAATTACACTCAAGGCGAAGTGATTTCATAACTGAAGGCTTTAATCGACTAGAACCTTTTCCCCAGCAGCTTCGGTACAGAAAGTGAAGGCTGCTGGGACGGTACCATCTCTTATACTCCGCCTACCAGGGCGGAGCTACGTAACAACAGCCAATGGTAGACTCCTGGGTCTAACCAATGGTCATCAGCCTCTTAGGTACCGCAATACCTGGTACTACCACACTTAGTTAGGCCACACTTGGAGTATAGTGTTCAATTCTGGTCGCCACACTACCAGAAGGATGTGGAAGCTTTAGAGAGGGCGCAGAAGAGATTTACCAGGATGTTGCCTGGTATGGAGGGCATTAGCTATGAGGAGCGGTTGAATAAACTCGATTTGTTCTCAATGGAACGACTGAGGTTGAGGGGCGACCTGATAGAGGTCTACAAAATTATGAGGGGCATAGACCGAGTGGATAGTCAGAGGCTTTTCCCCAGGGTAGAGGGGTCAATTACTAGGGGGCATAGGTTTAAGGTGCGAGGGGCAAGGTTTAGAGGAGATGTACGAGGCACGTTTTTTACACAGAGGGTAGTGGGTGCCTGGAACTCGCTGCTGGAGGAGGTGGTGGAAGCAGGGACGATAGTGACGTTTAAGGGGCATCTTGATAAATACATGAATAGGATGGGAATAGAGGGATACGGACCCAGGGAGTGTAGAAGATCGTAGTTTAGTCGGGCAGCATGGTCAGCACGGGCTTGGAGGGCCGAAGGGCCTGTTCCTGTGCTGTACATTTCTTTGAAATGAAATGAAATGGGCTTATTGTCACCAGTAGGCTTCAAATGAAGTTACTGTGCAAAGCCCCGAGTCGCCACATTCCGGCGCCTGTTCGGGGAGGCTGGTACGGGAATCGAACCGTGCTGCTGGCCTGCTTTAAAAGCCAGCGATTTAGCCCAGTGTGCTAAACCAGCTCCTAATAATAATAACCATTTATTGTCACAAGTATGAAGTTACTGTGAAAAGCCCCGAGTCGCCACATTCCGGCGCCTGTTCGGGGAGGCTGGTACGGGAATCGAACCTGCATTGCAGGCCTGGTTCTGCATCACAAGCCAGACCAGGACATGCGGGCGTGGTTGGCCGGGCCTCCACTGACACCGTTCACATTTGTCCTCCGCCTTGGGGAAGAACCCGCTCATTCTTGTCCTGGTAGTTTGCGCCCTGTGCAGCATCTTCAGCTGTGCTAGGCCGAAGCCTGCGCAGGAGGAGGTGGAGTTCGCCCTGTGCAGTGGCCTCGCGCCAGAGCTCTCTCCCCCGGTCTCCGTGAAGGGTCCCTCCTCCAACTTTTCCCCGTGTCTCGTCAAGGCATGTGCGCGCCTCCGTCAGTTACACTTCTCTTGGTTGAATTATCGGACTGTTAAATAATATTTGTGTCGTCGGGCATTGTAACATAACGTAGCATTTCACTTCAGTTGAGTCTCTCGGTCCAGTGGAGATGGAATTGACGGAGCGCTAGCCCAGGGTGGCATCTCACACACACACACACATACATTCACTGCCACAACAGGGGCAGCACGGTAGCACAGTGGTTAGCACCGCTGCCTCACAGCTCCAGAGTCCCAGGTTCGATTCCCGGCTCGGGGTCACTGTCTGTGCGGAGTCTGCACGTTCTCCCAAGTGTCTGCGTGGGTTTCCTCCGGGTGCTCCGGTTTCCTCCCACAAGTCCACTGTGAGGATTGGCTGATTCGACAAACACGGACAAAGAAACATGGACACTCAAAGAACAAAGAACAGAGAAAAGTACAGCACAGGAACAGGCCCTTCGGCCCTCCAAGCCCGTGCCGACCATGCTGCCCGACTAAACTACAATCTTCTACACATCCTGGGTCCATATCCCTCTATTCCCATCCTATTCATGTATTTGTCAAGATGCCCCTTAAATGTCACTATCGTCCCTGCTTCCACCACCTCCTCCGGGAGCGTGATCCAGGCACCCTTTGCTGTTTAGCACAGGGCTAAATCGCTGGCTTTGAAAGAAGGCCAAGGCAGGCCAGCAGCACCGTTCAATTCCCGTACCAGCCTCCCCGAACACGCGCCAGAATGTGAGATATAGACTCACATAGCGATTTTCATTTCATTTCATTTCACTACCCTCGGTGTAAATAACTTGCCTCGCACATCTCCTCTAAAACTTGCCCCTCGCACCTTAAACCTATGCCCCCTAGTAATTGACCCCTCTACCCTGGGAAAAAGCCTCTGACTGTCCACTCTGTCTATGCCCCTCATAATTTTGTAGACCTCTATCAGGTCGCCCCTCAACCTCCTTCGTTCCAGTGAGAACAAACCGAGTTTATTCAACCGCTCCTCATAGCTAATGCCCTCCATACCATACCAAGAGTGGTAAATCTCTTCTGCGCCCTCTCTAAAGCTTCCACATCCACATCTGGTCATGTGGCGACCAGAATTGAACACTATGCTCCAAGTGTGGCCTAACTAAGGTTCTATACAGCTGCAACATGACTTGCCAATTCTTACACTCAATGCCCCGGCCAATGAAGGCAAGCATGCTGTATGCCTCCTTGACTACCTTCTCCACCTGTGTAGCCCCTTTCAATGACATATACACACACATGATGACTCCCTGAAAGCCATCAGGAATACTGCCTGATGTTTTGCCAACTCCTGCCCAAGGAACCGTTCAAACACTGGCACAAACATTCCCTCACGCAAAGACCGCTGCCCACCGAAGAGCGATGAACTGGCTGAGGAAGCGACACTCGCACATCAGCCCTGCGGAGGTGGGCCCCACGGGGAGCAGTCAGGCGATTTCTCTGTCTCTCTCTCTCTGTCTGTACCTCCCTCTCTCTCTCTTTCTCCCACCCACTCTCTATTTCTCACTCTGCTCTAGCTTCGCAGAGCCACCCGTGTAACCAGGAAGCAGAGAGGAACCCCCTCAGGGATTAGAGAGCGTTTGGAAAGTCTCCAGGATCTGCATGGAAAATTGCTGGCACTGAGGAACGAGATTACAAATCCGGAGAGCAGGCAACTGTCAAATAATTGCAAAAACACAGTAAGGATCAAAACCCAAAAAACATCACGAGGAACAAACTCAAGCAGCCAAAATCTTTCTTACAGTGCGTACTGACGAGTGTTTACACTGAGTCTATATCCCTATTACAGTGCGTACTGACGTGTGTTTACACTGAGTCTATATCCCTATTACAGCGCGTACTGACGGGTGTTTACACTGAGTCTATATCCCTATTACAGTGCGTACTGACGTGTGTTTACACTGAGTCTATATCCCTATTACAGTGCGGACTGACGGGTGTTTACACTGAGTCTATATCCCTATTACAGTGCGTACTGACGGGTGTTTACACTGAGTCTATATCCCTATTACAGTGCGTACTGACGAGTGTTTACACTGAGTCTATATCCCTATTACAGTGCGTACTGACGGGTGTTTACACTGAGTCTATATCCCTATTACAGTGCGCACTGACGGGTGTTTACACTGAGTCTATATCCCTATTACAGTGCGCACTGACGGGTGTTTACACTGAGTCTATATCCCTATTACAGTGCGCACTGACGGGTGTTTACACTGAGTCTATATCCCTATTACAGTGCTCACTGACGGGTATTTACACTGTGTTTATATCCCTATTACAGTGCGTACTGACGGGTGTTTACACTGAGTCTATATCCCTATTACAGTGCATACTGACGGGTGTTTACACTGAGTCTATATCCCTATTACAGTGCGTACTGACGGGTGTTTACACTGAGTCTATATCCCTATTACAGTGCATACTGACGGGTGTTTACACCGAGTCTATATCCCTATTACAGTGCGTACTGACGGGTGTTTACAATGAGTCTATATCCCTATTACAGTGCATACTGACGGGTGTTTACATTGAGTCTATATCCCTATTACAGTGCGCACTGACGGGTGTTTACACTGAGTCTATATCCCTATTACAGTGCGTACTGACGGGTATTTACACTGAGTCTATATCCCTATTACAGTGCATACTGACGGGTGTTTACACTGAGTCTATATCCCTATTACAGTGCGTACTGACGAGTGTTTACACTGAGTTTATATCCCTATTACAGTGCGTACTGACGGGTGTTTACACTGAGTCAATATCTCTATTACAGTGCGTACTGACGGGTATTTACACTGAGTCAATATCCCTATTACAGTGCGCACTGACGGGTGTTTCCACTGAGTCTATATCCCTATTCCAGTGCGTACTGCCGGGTGTTTACACTGAGTCTATATCCCTATTACAGTGCGTACTGACGGGTGTTTACACTGAGTCTATATCCCTATTACAGTGCGTACTGACGGGTGTTTACACTGAGTCTATATCCCTATTACAGTGCGTACTGACGGGTGTTTACACTGAGTCTATATCCCTATTACAGTGCGTACTGAGGGGTGTTTACACTGAGTCCATATCCCTATTACAGTGCGTACTGACGGGAGTTTACACGGAGTCTATATCCCTATTCCAGTGCGTACTGACGGGTGTTTACACTGAGTCTATATCCCTATTACAGTGAGTACAGACGGGTGTTTACACTGAGTCTATGTCCCTATTACAGTGCGTACTGACGGGTGTTTACACTGAGTTTATATCCCTATTACAGTGCGCACTGACGGGTGTTTACACTGAGTCTATATCCCTATTACAGTGCGTACTGACGGGAGTTTACACGGAGTCTATATCCCTATTACAGTGCGTACTGAGGAGTGTTTACACTGAGTCTATATCCCTATTACAGTGCGTACTGACGGGTGTTGACACTGAGTCTATATCCCTATTACAGTGCGTACTGACGGGTGTTTACACTGAGTCTATATCCCTATTACAGTGCGTGCTGACCGGTGTTTACACTGAGTCTATATCCCTATTACAGTGCGTACTGACGGGTGTTTACACTGAGTCTATATCCCTATTACAGTGCGTACTGACGGGTGTTTACACTGAGTCTATATCCCTATTACAGTGCGTACTGACGGGTGTTTACACTGAGTCTATATCCCTATTACAGTGCGTACTGACGGGTGTTTACACTGAGTCTATATCCCTATTACAGTGCGTACTGACGGGTGTTTACACTGAGTCTATATCCCTATTACAGTGCGCACTGACGGTTGTTTACACTGAGTCAATATCCCTATTACAGTGCGCACTGACGGGTGTTTACACCGAGTCTATATCCCTATTCCAGTGCATACTGACGAGTGTTTACACTGAGTCTATATCCCTATTACAGTGCGTACTGACGAGTGTTTACACTGAGTCTATATCCCTATTACAGTGCATACTGAGGGGTGTTTACACTGAGTCTATATCCCTATTACAGTGCGCACTGACGGGTGTTTACACTGAGTCTATATCCCTATGACAGTGCGTATTGACGGCTGTTTACACTGAGTCTATATCCCTATTACAGTGCGTATTGACGGGTGTTTACACCGAGTTTATATCCCTATTACATTGCGTGCTGATGGGTGTTTACACTGAGTCTATATCCCTATTACATTGCGTACTGACGGGTGTTTACACTGAGTCTATATCCCTATTACAGTGCGTACTGAGGGGTGTTTACACTGAGTTTATATCCCTATTACAGTGCGTGCTGACCGGTGTTTACACTGAGTCTATATCTCTATTACAGTGCGTACTGACGGGTGTTTACACTGAGTCTATATCTCTATTACAGTGCGTACTGACGGGTGTTTACACTGAGTCTATATCCCTATTACAGTGCGTAGTGACGGGTGTTTACACTGAGTCTATATCCCTATTACAGTGCGTACTGACGAGTGTTTATACTGAGTCTATATCCCTATTACAGTGCATACTGACGGGTGTTTACTCTGAGTCTATATGTCTATTACAGTGCGCACTGACGAGTGTTTATACTGAGTCTATATCCCTATTACAGTGCATACTGACGGGTGTTTACACTGAGTCTATATCCCTATTACAGTGCGCACTGACGGGTGTTTACACTGAGTCTATATGTCTATTACAGTGCGTACTGACGGGTGTTTACACTGAGTCTATATCCCTATTACAGTGAGTACAGACGGGTGTTTACACTGAGTCTATGTCCCTATTACAGTGCGTACTGAGGGGTGTTTACACTGAGTCTATATCCCTATTAGAGTGCGCACTGACGGGTGTTTACACTGAGTCTATATCCCTATGACAGTGCGTATTGACGGCTGTTTACACTGAGTCTATATCCCTATTACAGTGCGTATTGACGGGTGTTTACACCGAGTTTATATCCCTATTACATTGCGTGCTGATGGGTGTTTACACTGAGTCTATATCCCTATTACATTGCGTACTGACGGGTGTTTACACTGAGTCTATATCCCTATTACAGTGCGTACTGACGGGTGTTTACACTGAGTTTATATCCCTATTACAGTGCGTGCTGACCGGTGTTTACACTGAGTCTATATCTCTATTACAGTGCGTACTGACGGGTGTTTACACTGAGTCTATATCTCTATTACAGTGCGTACTGACGGGTGTTTACACTGAGTCTATATCCCTATTACAGTGCGTAGTGACGGGTGTTTACACTGAGTCTATATCCCTATTACAGTGCGTACTGACGAGTGTTTACACTGAGTCTATATCCCTATTACAGTGCATACTGAGGGGTGTTTACACTGAGTCTATATCCCTATTACAGTGCGCACTGACAGGTGTTTACACTGAGTCTATATCCCTATGACAGTGCGTATTGACGGCTGTTTACACTGAGTCTATATCCCTATTACAGTGCGTATTGACGGGTGTTTACACCGAGTTTATATCCCTATTACATTGCGTGCTGATGGGTGTTTACACTGAGTCTATATCCCTATTACATTGCGTACTGACGGGTGTTTACACTGAGTCTATATCCCTATTACAGTGCGTACTGAGGGGTGTTTACACTGAGTTTATATCCCTATTACAGTGCGTGCTGACCGGTGTTTACACTGAGTCTATATCTCTATTACAGTGCGTACTGACGGGTGTTTACACTGAGTCTATATCTCTATTACAGTGCGTACTGACGGGTGTTTACACTGAGTCTATATCCCTATTACAGTGCGTAGTGACGGGTGTTTACACTGAGTCTATATCCCTATTACAGTGCGTACTGACGAGTGTTTATACTGAGTCTATATCCCTATTACAGTGCATACTGACGGGTGTTTACTCTGAGTCTATATGTCTATTACAGTGCGCACTGACGAGTGTTTATACTGAGTCTATATCCCTATTACAGTGCATACTGACGGGTGTTTACACTGAGTCTATATGTCTATTACAGTGCGCACTGACGGGTGTTTACACTGAGTCTATATGTCTATTACAGTGCGCACTGACGGGTGTTTACACTGAGTCTATATCCCTATTACAGTGCGTATTGACGGGTGTTTACACCGAGTTTATATCCCTATTACATTGCGTGCTGATGGGTGTTTACACTGAGTCTATATCTCTATTACAGTGCGTACTGACGGGTGTTTACACTGAGTCTATATCCCTATTACAGTGCGTAGTGACGGGTGTTTACACTGAGTCTATATCCCGATTACAGTGCGTACTGACGAGTGTTTATACTGAGTCTATATCCCTATTACAGTGCATACTGACGGGTGTTTACTCTGAGTCTATATGTCTATTACAGTGCGCACTGACGGGTGTTTACACTGAGTCTATATCCCTATTACAGTGCGCACTGACGGGTGTTTACACTGAGTCCATAAACTTATTACAGTGCGTACTGACGGGTGTTTACAATGAGTCTATATCCCTATTACAGTGCGTACTGACGGGTGTTTACACTGAGTTTATATCCGTATTACAGAGCGTACTGACGGGTGTTTACACTGAGTCTATATCCCTATTACAGTGCGTACTGACGGGTGTTTACACTGAGTCTATATCCCTATTAAAGTGCGCACTGATGGGTGTTTATACTGAGTCTATATCCCTATTACAGTGCGTACTGTCGGGTGTTTACACTGAGTCTATATCCCGATTACAGTGCGCACTGACGGGTGTTTACACTGAGTCTATATCCGTACTACAGTGCGCACTGACGGGTGTTTACACTGAGTCTATATCCCTATTACAGTGAGTACTGACGGGTGTTTACACTGAGTCTATATCCCTATTACAGTGCGTACTGAGGGGTGTTTAGACTGAGTCTATATCACTATTACAGTGCGTACTGTCGGGTGTTTACACTGAGTCTATATCCCTATTACAGTGCGTACTGACAGGAGTTTACACTGAGTCTATATCCCTATTAGAGTGCGCACTGACGGGTGTTTACACTGAGTCTATATCCGCACTACAGTGCGTACTGACGGGTGTTTATACTGAGTCTATATCCCTATTACAGTGCGTACTGTCGGGTGTTTACACTGAGTCTATATCCCGATTACAGTGCGTACTGACGGGTGTTTACACTGAGTCTATATCTCTATTACAGTGCGCACTGACGGGTGATTACACTGAGTCTATATCCCTATGACAGTGCGTATTGACGGGTGTTTACACTGAGTCTATATCCCTATTCCAGTGCGTATTGACGGGTGTTTACACCGAGTTTATATCCCTATTACAGTGCGTACTGACGGCTGTTTACAATGAGACTATATCCCTATTACAGTGCGTCCTGAAGGGTGTTTACACTGAGTCTATATCCCTATTACAGTGCGTACTGACGGGTGTTTAGACTGAGTCTATATCCCTATTACAGTGCGTACTGTTGGGTGTTTACACTGAGTCTATATCCCTATTACAATGCGTACAGACAGGAGTTTACACTGAGTCTATATCCCTATTAGAGTGCGCACTGACGGGTGTTTACACTGAGTCTATATCCGTACTACAGTGCGTACTGACGGGTGTTTACACTGAGTCTATATCCCGATTACAGTGCGTACTGACGGGTGTTTACACTGAGTCTATATCTCTATTACAGTGCGCACTGACGGGTGTTTACACTGAGCCTAAATCCCTATTACAGTGCGTACTGACGGGTGTTGACACTGAGTCTATATCCCTATTACAGTGCGTACTGACGGGTGTTTACACTGAGTCTATATCCCTATTACAGTGCGTACTGACGGGTGTTTATACTGAGTCTATATCCCTATTACAGTGCATACTGACGGGTGTTTACACTGAGTCTATATCCCTATTACAGTGCGTACTGACGGGTGTTTACACTGAGTCTATATCCCTATTACAGTGCGAACTGACGGGTGTTTACACTGAGTCTATATCCCTATTACAGTGCGTACTGACGGGTGTTTACACTGAGTCTATATCCCTATTACAGTGCGCACTGACGGGTGTTTACACTGAGTCTTTTTCCCTATTACAGTGCGCACTGACGGGTGTTTACACCGAGTCTATATCCCTATTCCAGTGCGTACTGACGAGTGTTTACACTGAGTCTATATCCCTATTACAGTGCGTACTGACGGGTGTTTACACTGAGTCTATATCTCTATTACAGTGCGCACCGACGGGTGTTTACACTGAGTCTATATCCCTATTACAGTGCATACTGACGGGTGTTTACACTGAGTCTATATCTCTATTACAGTGCGTACTGACGGGTGTTTACACCGAGTCTATATCCCTATTCCAGTGCGTACTGACGAGTGTTTACACTGAGTCTATATCCCTATTACAGTGCATACAGACGGGTGTTTACACTGAGTCTGTATCTCTATTACAGTGCGCACTGACGGGTGTTTACACTGAGCCTATATCCCTATTACAGTGCGTACTGACGGGTGTTTACACTGAGTCTATATCCCTATTATAGTGCGCACTGACGGGTGTTTACACTGACTCTATATCCCTATTACAGTGAGTACTGACGGGTGTTTACACTGAGTCTATATCCCTATTACAGTGCGTACTGAGGGGTGTTTAGACTGAGTCTATATCCCTATTACAGTGCGCACTGACGGGTGTTTACACTGAGTCTATATCCCTATTACAGTGCGTACTGGCGGGTGTTTACACTGAGTCTATATCCCTATTACAGTGCGTACTGAGGGGTGTTTACACTGAGTGTATATCCCTATTACAGTGCGTACTGACGGGTGTTTACACTGAGTCTATATCCCTATTACAGTGCGTACTGACGGGTGTTTACACTGAGTCTATATCCCTATGACAGTGCGTATTGACGGGTGTTTACACTGAGTCTATATCCCTATTCCAGTGCGTATTGACGGGTGTTTACACCGAGTTTATATCCCTATTACAGTGCGTACTGACGGCTGTTTACAATGAGACTATATCCCTATTACAGTGCGTCCTGAAGGGTGTTTACACTGAGTCTATATCCCTATTACAGTGCGTACTGACGGGTGTTTAGACTGAGTCTATATCCCTATTACAGTGCGTACTGTCGGGTGTTTACACTGAGTCTATATCCCTATTACAGTGCGTACTGACAGGAGTTTACACTGAGTCTATATCCCTATTAGAGTGCGCACTGACGGGTGTTTACACTGAGTCTATATCCGTACTACAGTGCGTACTGACGGGTGTTTATACTGAGTCTATATCCCTATTACAGTGCGTACTGTCGGGTGTTTACACTGAGTCTATATCCCGATTACAGTGCGCACTGACGGGTGTTTACACTGAGTCTATATCCGTACTACAGTGCGCACTGACGGGTGTTTACACTGAGTCTATATCCCTATTACAGTGAGTACTGACGGGTGTTTACACTGAGTCTATATCCCTATTACAGTGCGTACTGAGGGGTGTTTAGACTGAGTCTATATCCCTATTACAGTGCGCACTGACGGGTGTTTACACTGAGTCTATATCCCTATTACAGTGCGTACTGGCGGGTGTTTACACTGAGTCTATATCCCTATTACAGTGCGTACTGAGGGGTGTTTACACTGAGTTTATATCCCTATTACAGTGCGTACTGACGGGTGTTTACACTGAGTCTATATCCCTATTACAGTGCGTACTGACGGGTGTTTACACTGAGTCTATATCCCTATGACAGTGCGTATTGACGGGTGTTTACACTGAGTCTATATCCCTATTCCAGTGCGTATTGACGGGTGTTTACACCGAGTTTATATCCCTATTACAGTGCGTACTGACGGCTGTTTACAATGAGACTATATCCCTATTACAGTGCGTCCTGAAGGGTGTTTACACTGAGTCTATATCCCTATTACAGTGCGTACTGACGGGTGTTTAGACTGAGTCTATATCCCTATTACAGTGCGCACTGTCGGGTGTTTACACTGAGTCTATATCCCTATTCCAGTGCGTACTGACAGGAGTTTACACTGAGTCTATATCCCTATTAGAGTGCGCACTGACGGGTGTTTACACTGAGTCTATATCCGTACTACAGTGCGTACTGACGGGTGTTTATACTGAGTCTATATCCCTATTACAGTGCGTACTGTCGGGTGTTTACACTGAGTCTATATCCCGATTACAGTGCGCACTGACGGGTGTTTACACTGAGTCTATATCCGTACTACAGTGCGTACTGACGGGTGTTTACACTGAGTCTATATCTCTATTACAGTGCGCACTGACGGGTGTTTACACTGAGCCTAAATCCCTATTACAGTGCGTACTGACGGGTGTTGACACTGAGTCTATATCCCTATTACAGTGCGTACTGACGGGTGTTTACACTGAGTCTATATCCCTATTACAGTGCGTACTGACGGGTGTTTACACTGAGTCTATATCCCTATTACAGTGCGTACTGACGGGTGTTTACACTGAGTCTATATCCCTATTACAGTGCGTACTGACGGGTGTTTACACTGAGTCTATATCCCTATTACAGTGCGTACTGACGGGTGTTTACACTGAGTCTATATCCCTATTACAGTGCGTACTGACGGGTGTTTACACTGAGTCTATATCTCTATTACAGTGCGCACCGACGGGTGTTTACACTGAGTCTATATCCCTATTACAGTGCATACTGACGGGTGTTTACACTGAGTCTATATCTCTATTACAGTGCGTACTGACGGGTGTTTACACCGAGTCTATATCCCTATTCCAGTGCGTACTGACGAGTGTTTACACTGAGTCTATATCCCTATTACAGTGCATACAGACGGGTGTTTACACTGAGTCTGTATCTCTATTACAGTGCGCACTGACGGGTGTTTACACTGAGCCTATATCCCTATTACAGTGCGTACTGACGGGTGTTTACACTGAGTCTATATCCCTATTATAGTGCGCACTGACGGGTGTTTACACTGACTCTATATCCCTATTACAGTGAGTACTGACGGGTGTTTACACTGAGTCTATATCCCTATTACAGTGCGTACTGAGGGGTGTTTAGACTGAGTCTATATCCCTATTACAGTGCGCACTGACGGGTGTTTACACTGAGTCTATATCCCTATTACAGTGCGTACTGGCGGGTGTTTACACTGAGTCTATATCCCTATTACAGTGCGTACTGAGGGGTGTTTACACTGAGTGTATATCCCTATTACAGTGCGTACTGACGGGTGTTTACACTGAGTCTATATCCCTATTACAGTGCGTACTGACGGGTGTTTACACTGAGTCTATATCCCTATGACAGTGCGTATTGACGGGTGTTTACACTGAGTCTATATCCCTATTCCAGTGCGTATTGACGGGTGTTTACACCGAGTTTATATCCCTATTACAGTGCGTACTGACGGCTGTTTACAATGAGACTATATCCCTATTACAGTGCGTCCTGAAGGGTGTTTACACTGAGTCTATATCCCTATTACAGTGCGTACTGACGGGTGTTTAGACTGAGTCTATATCCCTATTACAGTGCGTACTGTCGGGTGTTTACACTGAGTCTATATCCCTATTACAGTGCGTACTGACAGGAGTTTACACTGAGTCTATATCCCTATTAGAGTGCGCACTGACGGGTGTTTACACTGAGTCTATATCCGTACTACAGTGCGTACTGACGGGTGTTTATACTGAGTCTATATCCCTATTACAGTGCGTACTGTCGGGTGTTTACACTGAGTCTATATCCCGATTACAGTGCGCACTGACGGGTGTTTACACTGAGTCTATATCCGTACTACAGTGCGCACTGACGGGTGTTTACACTGAGTCTATATCCCTATTACAGTGAGTACTGACGGGTGTTTACACTGAGTCTATATCCCTATTACAGTGCGTACTGAGGGGTGTTTAGACTGAGTCTATATCCCTATTACAGTGCGCACTGACGGGTGTTTACACTGAGTCTATATCCCTATTACAGTGCGTACTGGCGGGTGTTTACACTGAGTCTATATCCCTATTACAGTGCGTACTGAGGGGTGTTTACACTGAGTTTATATCCCTATTACAGTGCGTACTGACGGGTGTTTACACTGAGTCTATATCCCTATTACAGTGCGTACTGACGGGTGTTTACACTGAGTCTATATCCCTATGACAGTGCGTATTGACGGGTGTTTACACTGAGTCTATATCCCTATTCCAGTGCGTATTGACGGGTGTTTACACCGAGTTTATATCCCTATTACAGTGCGTACTGACGGCTGTTTACAATGAGACTATATCCCTATTACAGTACGTCCTGAAGGGTGTTTACACTGAGTCTATATCCCTATTACAGTGCGTACTGACGGGTGTTTAGACTGAGTCTATATCCCTATTACAGTGCGCACTGTCGGGTGTTTACACTGAGTCTATATCCCTATTCCAGTGCGTACTGACAGGAGTTTACACTGAGTCTATATCCCGATTAGAGTGCGCACTGACGGGTGTTTACACTGAGTCTATATCCGTACTACAGTGCGTACTGACGGGTGTTTATACTGAGTCTATATCCCTATTACAGTGCGTACTGTCGGGTGTTTACACTGAGTCTATATCCCGATTACAGTGCGCACTGACGGGTGTTTACACTGAGTCTATATCCGTACTACAGTGCGTACTGACGGGTGTTTACACTGAGTCTATATCTCTATTACAGTGCGCACTGACGGGTGTTTACACTGAGCCTAAATCCCTATTACAGTGCGTACTGACGGGTGTTGACACTGAGTCTATATCCCTATTACAGTGCGTACTGACGGGTGTTTACACTGAGTCTATATCCCTATTACAGTGCGTACTGACGGGTGTTTACACTGAGTCTATATCCCTATTACAGTGCGTACTGACGGGTGTTTACACTGAGTCTATATCCCTATTACAGTGCGTACTGACGGGTGTTTACACTGAGTCTATATCCCTATTACAGTGCGTACTGACGGGTGTTTACACTGAGTCTATATCCCTATTACAGTGCGTACTGACGGGTGTTTACACTGAGTCTATATCCCTATTACAGTGCGCACTGACGGGTGTTTACACTGAGTCAAAATCCCTATTACAGTGCGCACTGACGGGTGTTTACACCGAGTCTATATCCCTATTCCAGTGCGTACTGACGAGTGTTTACACTGAGTCTATATCCCTATTACAGTGCGTACTGACGAGTGTTTACACTGAGTCTATATCCCTATTGCAGTGCATACTGAGGGGTGTTTACACTGAGTCTATATCCCTATTACAGTGCGCACTGACGGGTGTTTACACTGAGTCTATATCCCTATGACAGTGCGTATTGACGGGTGTTTACACTGAGTCTATATCCCTATTACAGTGCGTATTGACGGGTGTTTACACCGAATTTATATCCCTATTACATTGCGTGCTGATGGGTGTTTACACTGAGTCTATATCCCTATTACATTGCGTACTGACGGGTGTTTACACTGAGTCTATATCCCTATTACAGTGCGTACTGAGGGGTGTTTACACTGAGTTTATATCCCCATTACAGTGCGTGCTGACCGGTGTTTACACTGAGTCTATATCTCTATTACAGTGCGTACTGACGGGTGTTTACACTGAGTCTATATCTCTATTACAGTACGTACTGACGGGTGTTTACACTGAGTCTATATCCCTATTACAGTGCGTAGTGACGGGTGTTTACACTGAGTCTATATCCCTATTACAGTGCGTACTGACGAGTGTTTATACTGAGTCTATATCCCTATTACAGTGCATACTGACGGGTGTTTACACTGAGTCTATATGTCTATTACAGTGCGCACTGACGAGTGTTTATACTGAGTCTATATCCCTATTACAGTGCATACTGACGGGTGTTTACACTGAGTCTATATCCCTATTACAGTGCGCACTGACGGGTGTTTACACTGAGTCTATATGTCTATTACAGTGCGCACTGACGGGTGTTTACACTGAGTCTATATCCCTATTACAGTGCGCACTGACGGGTGTTTACACTGAGTCTATAACCCTATTACAGTGCGTACTGACGGGTGTTTACAATGAGTCTATATCCCTATTACAGTGCGTACTGACGGGTGTTTACACTGAGTTTAAATCCCTATTACAGAGCGTACTGACGGGTGTTTACACTGAGTCTATATCCCTATTACAGTGCGTACTGACGGGTGTTTACACTGAGTCTATATCCCTATTAAAGTGCGCACTGATGGGTGATCACACTGAGTCTATATCCCTATTACAGTGAGTACAGACGGGTGTTTACACTGAGTCTATATCCCTCTTACAGTGCGTACTGACGGGTGTTTACACTGAGTTTATATCCCGATTACAGTGCGCACTGACGGGTGTTTACACTGAGTCTATATCCCTATTACAGTGCGTACTGACGGGAGTTTACACGGAGTCTATATCCCTATTCCAGTGCGTACTGACGGGTGTTTACACTGAGTCTATATCCCTATTACCGTGCGTACTGACGGGTGTTTACACTGAGTCTATATCCCTATTACAGTGCGTACTGAAGGGTGTCTACACTGAGTCTATATCCCTATTACAGTGCGTACTGACGGTTGATTACACTGAGTCTCTATCCCTATTGCAGTGCGTACTGACGGGTGTTTACACTGAGTCTATATCTCTATTACAGTGCGTACTGATGGGTGTTTACACCGAGTCTATATCCCTATTACAGTGCGTACTGACGGGTGTTTACACTGAGTCTATATCCCTATTACAGTGCGTACTGAGGAGTGTTTACACTGAGTCTATATCCCTATTACAGTGCGTACTGACGGGTGTTTACACTGAGTCTATATCTCTATTACAGTGCGCACTGACGGGTGTTTACACTGAGCCGAAATCCCTATTACAGTGCGTACTGACGGGTGTTTACACTGAGTCTATATCCCTATTACAGTGCGTACTGACGGGTGTTTACACTGAGTCTATATCCCTATTACAGTGCGTACTGACGGGTGTTTACACTGAGTCTATATCCCTATTACAGTGCGTACTGACGGGTGTTTACACTGAGTCTATATCCCTATTACAGTGCGTACTGACGGGTGTTTACACTGAGTCTATATCCCTATTACAGTGCGTACTGACGGGTGTTTACACTGAGTCTATATCCCTATTACAGTGCGTACTGACGGGTGTTTACACTGATTCTATATCCCTATTACAGTGCGTATTGACGGGTGTTTACACTGAGTCTATATCCCTATTCCAGTGCGTATTGACGGGTGTTTACACCGAGTTTATATCCCTATTACAGTGCGTACTGACGGCTGTTTACAATGAGACTATATCCCTATTACAGTGCGTCCTGAAGGGTGTTTACACTGAGTCTATATCCCTATTACAGTGCGTACTGACGGGTGTTTAGACTGAGTCTATATCCCTATTACAGTGCGTACTGTCGGGTGTTTACACTGAGTCTATATCCCTATTACAGTGCGTACTGACAGGAGTTTACACTGAGTCTATATCCCTATTAGAGTGCGCACTGACGGGTGTTTACACTGAGTCTATATCCGTACTACAGTGCGTACTGACGGGTGTTTATACTGAGTCTATATCCCTATTACAGTGCGTACTGTCGGGTGTTTACACTGAGTCTATATCCCGATTACAGTGCGCACTGACGGGTGTTTACACTGAGTCTATATCCGTACTACAGTGCGCACTGACGGGTGTTTACACTGAGTCTATATCCCTATTACAGTGAGTACTGACGGGTGTTTACACTGAGTCTATATCCCTATTACAGTGCGTACTGAGGTGTGTTTAGACTGAGTCTATATCCCTATTACAGTGCGCACTGACGGGTGTTTACACTGAGTCTATATCCCTATTACAGTGCGTACTGGCGGGTGTTTACACTGAGTCTATATCCCTATTACAGTGCGTACTGAGGGGTGTTTACACTGAGTTTATATCCCTATTACAGTGCGTACTGACGGGTGTTTACACTGAGTCTATATCCCTATTACAGTGCGTACTGACGGGTGTTTACACTGAGTCTATATCCCTATGACAGTGCGTATTGACGGGTGTTTACACTGAGTCTATATCCCTATTCCAGTGCGTATTGACGGGTGTTTACACCGAGTTTATATCCCTATTACAGTGCGTACTGACGGCTGTTTACAATGAGACTATATCCCTATTACAGTGCGTCCTGAAGGGTGTTTACACTGAGTCTATATCCCTATTACAGTGCGTACTGACGGGTGTTTAGACTGAGTCTATATCCCTATTACAGTGCGTACTGTCGGGTGTTTACACTGAGTCTATATCCCTATTACAGTGCGTACTGACAGGAGTTTACACTGAGTCTATATCCCTATTAGAGTGCGCACTGACGGGTGTTTACACTGAGTCTATATCCGTACTACAGTGCGTACTGACGGGTGTTTATACTGAGTCTATATCCCTATTACAGTGCGTACTGTCGGGTGTTTACACTGAGTCTATATCCCGATTACAGTGCGCACTGACGGGTGTTTACACTGAGTCTATATCCGTACTACAGTGCGTACTGACGGGTGTTTACACTGAGTCTATATCTCTATTACAGTGCGCACTGACGGGTGTTTACACTGAGCCTAAATCCCTATTACAGTGCGTACTGACGGGTGTTGACACTGAGTCTATATCCCTATTACAGTGCGTACTGACGGGTGTTTACACTGAGTGTATATCCCTATTACAGTGCGTACTGACGGGTGTTTACACTGAGTCTATATCCCTATTACAGTGCGTACTGACGGGTGTTTACACTGAGTCCAAATCCCTATTACAGTGCGTCCTGACGGGTGTTTACACTGAGTCTATATCCCTATTACAGTGCGTACTGACAGGTGTTTACACTGAGTCTATATCCCTATTACAGTGCGTACTGATGGGTGTTTACACTGAGTCTATATCCCTATTACAGTGCGCACTGACGGGTGTTTACACTGAGTCAATATGCCTATTACAGTGCGCACTGACGGGTGTTTACACCGAGTCTATATCCCTATTCCAGTGCGTACTGACGAGTGTTTACACTGAGTCTATATCCCTATTACAGTGCGTACTGACGAGTGTTTACACTGAGTCTATATCCCTATTACAGCGCATACTGAGGGGTGTTTACACTGAGTCTATATCCCTATTACAGTGCGCACTGACGGGTGTTACACTGAGTCTATATCCCTATGACAGTGCGTATTGACGGGTGTTTACACTGAGTCTATATCCCTATTACAGTGCGTATTGACGGGTGTTTACACCGAGTTTATATCCCTATTACATTGCGTGCTGATGGGTGTTTACACTGAGTCTATATCCCTATTACATTGCGTACTGACGGGTGTTTACACTGAGTCTATATCCCTATTACAGTGCGTACTGAGGGGTGTTTACACTGAGTTTATATCCCTATTACAGTGCGTGCTGACCGGTGTTTACACTGAGTCTATATCTCTATTACAGTGCGTACTGACGGGTGTTTACACTGAGTCTATATCTCTATTACAGTACGTACTGACGGGTGTTTACACTGAGTCTATATCCCTATTACAGTGCGTAGTGACGGGTGTTTACACTGAGTCTATATCCCTATTACAGTGCGTACTGACGAGTGTTTATACTGAGTCTATATCCCTATTACAGTGCATACTGACGGGTGTTTACACTGAGTCTATATGTCTATTACAGTGCGCACTGACGAGTGTTTATACTGAGTCTATATCCCTATTACAGTGCATACTGACGGGTGTTTACACTGAGTCTATATGTCTATTACAGTGCGCACTGACGGGTGTTTACACTGAGTCTATATGTCTATTACAGTGCGCACTGACGGGTGTTTACACTGAGTCTATATCCCTATTACAGTGCGCACTGACGGGTGTTTACACTGAGTTTATAACCCTATTACAGTGCGTACTGACGGGTGTTTACAATGAGTCTATATCCCTATTACAGTGCGTACTGACGGGTGTTTACACTGAGTTTATATCCCTATTACAGAGCGTACTGACGGGTGTTTACACTGAGTCTATATCCCTATTACAGTGCGTACTGACGGGTGTTTACACTGAGTCTATATCCCTATTAAAGTGCGCACTGATGGGTGTTCACACTGAGTCTATATCCCTATTACAGTGAGTACAGACGGGTGTTTACACTGAGTCTATATCCCTATTACAGTGCGTACTGACGGGTGTTTACACTGAGTTTATATCCCGATTACAGTGCGCACTGACGGGTGTTTACACTGAGTCTATATCCCTATTACAGTGCGTACTGACGGGAGTTTACACGGAGTCTATATCCCTATTCCAGTGCGTACTGACGGGTGTTTACAGTGAGTCTATATCCCTATTACCTTGCGTACTGACGGGTGTTTACACTGAGTCTATATCCCTATTACAGTGCGTACTGACGGGTGTCTACACTGAGTCTATATCCCTATTACAGTGCGTACTGACGGTTGATTACACTGAGTCTCTATCCCTATTGCAGTGCGTACTGACGGGTGTTTACACTGAGTCTATATCTCTATTACAGTGCGTACTGATGGGTGTTTACACCGAGTCTATATCCCTATTACAGTGCGTACTGACGGGTGTTTACACTGAGTCTATATCCCTATTACAGTGCGTACTGAGGAGTGTTTACAACTGAGTCTATATCCCTATTACAGTGCGTACTGACGGGTGTTTACACTGAGTCTATATCTCTATTACAGTGCGCACTGACGGGTGTTTACACTGAGCCGAAATCCCTATTACAGTGCGTACTGACGGGTGTTTACACTGAGTCTATATCCCTATTACAGTGCGTACTGACGGGTGTTTACACTGAGTCTATATCCCAATTACAGTGCGTACTGACGGGTGTTTACACTGAGTCTATATCCCTATTACAGTGCGTACTGACGGGTGTTTACACTGAGTCTATATCCCTATTACAGTGCGTACTGACGGGTGTTTACACTGAGTCTATATCCCTATTACAGTGCGTACTGACGGGTGTTTACACTGAGTCTATATCCCTAATACAGTGCGTACTGACGGGTGTTTACACTGAGTCTATATCCCTATTACAGTGCGCACTGACGGGTGTTTACACTAAGTCTATATCCCTATTACAGTGCGCACTGACGGGTGTTTTCACCGAGTCTATATCCCTATTCCAGTGCGTACTGACGAGTGTTTACACTGAGTCTATATCCCTATTACAGTGCGTACTGACGGGTGTTTACACTGAGTCTATATCCCTATTAAAGTGCGCACTGATGGGTGTTCACACTGAGTCTATATCCCTATTACAGTGAGTACAGACGGGTGTTTACACTGAGTCTATATCCCTATTACAGTGCGTACTGACGGGTGTTTACACTGAGTTTATATCCCGATTACAGTGCGCACTGACGGGTGTTTACACTGAGTCTATATCCCTATTACAGTGCGTACTGACGGGAGTTTACACGGAGTCTATATCCCTATTCCAGTGCGTACTGACGGGTGTTTACAGTGAGTCTATATCCCTATTACCTTGCGTACTGACGGGTGTTTACACTGAGTCTATATCCCTATTACAGTGCGTACTGACGGGTGTCTACACTGAGTCTATATCCCTATTACAGTGCGTACTGACGGTTGATTACACTGAGTCTCTATCCCTATTGCAGTGCGTACTGACGGGTGTTTACACTGAGTCTATATCTCTATTACAGTGCGTACTGATGGGTGTTTACACCGAGTCTATATCCCTATTACAGTGCGTACTGACGGGTGTTTACACTGAGTCTATATCCCTATTACAGTGCGTACTGAGGAGTGTTTACAACTGAGTCTATATCCCTATTACAGTGCGTACTGACGGGTGTTTACACTGAGTCTATATCTCTATTACAGTGCGCACTGACGGGTGTTTACACTGAGCCGAAATCCCTATTACAGTGCGTACTGACGGGTGTTTACACTGAGTCTATATCCCTATTACAGTGCGTACTGACGGGTGTTTACACTGAGTCTATATCCCAATTACAGTGCGTACTGACGGGTGTTTACACTGAGTCTATATCCCTATTACAGTGCGTACTGACGGGTGTTTACACTGAGTCTATATCCCTATTACAGTGCGTACTGACGGGTGTTTACACTGAGTCTATATCCCTATTACAGTGCGTACTGACGGGTGTTTACACTGAGTCTATATCCCTAATACAGTGCGTACTGACGGGTGTTTACACTGAGTCTATATCCCTATTACAGTGCGCACTGACGGGTGTTTACACTAAGTCTATATCCCTATTACAGTGCGCACTGACGGGTGTTTTCACCGAGTCTATATCCCTATTCCAGTGCGTACTGACGAGTGTTTACACTGAGTCTATATCCCTATTACAGTGCGTACTGATGAGTGTTTACACTGAGTCTATATCCCTATTACAGTGCATACTGAGGGGTGTTTACACTGAGTCTATATCCCTATTCCAGTGCGTACTGACGGGTGTTTACACTGAGTCTATATCCCTATTACCGTGCGTACTGACGGGTGTTTACACTGAGTCTATATCCCTATTACAGTGCGTACTGACGGGTGTCTACACTGAGTCTATATCCCTATTACAGTGCGTACTGACGGTTGATTACACTGAGTCTCTATCCCTATTGCAGTGCGTACTGACGGGTGTTTACACTGAGTCTATATCTCTATTACAGTGCGTACTGATGGGTGTTTACACCGAGTCTATATCCCTATTACAGTGCGTACTGACGGGTGTTTACACTTAGTCTATATCCCTATTACAGTGCGTACTGAGGAGTGTTTACACTGAGTCTATATCCCTATTACAGTGCGTACTGACGGGTGTTTACACTGAGTCTATATCTCTATTACAGTGCGCACTGACGGGTGTTTACACTGAGCCGAAATCCCTATTACAGTGCGTACTGACGGGTGTTTACACTGAGTCTATATCCCTATTACAGTGCGTACTGACGGGTGTTTACACTGAGTCTATATCCCTATTACAGTGCGTACTGACGGGTGTTTACACTGAGTCTATATCCCTATTACAGTGCGTACTGACGGGTGTTTACACTGAGTCTATATCCCTATTACAGTGCGTACTGACGGGTGTTTACACTGAGTCTATATCCCTATTACAGTGCGTACTGACGGGTGTTTACACTGAGTCTATATCCCTAATACAGTGCGTACTGACGGGTGTTTACACTGAGTCTATATCCCTATTACAGTGCGCACTGACGGGTGTTTACACTGAGTCTATATCCCTATTACAGTGAGCACTGACGGGTGTTTACACCGAGTCTATATCCCTATTCCAGTGCGTACTGACGAGTGTTTACACTGAGTCTATATCCCTATTACAGTGCGTACTGACGAGTGTTTACACTGAGTCTATATCCCTATTACAGTGCATACTGAGGGGTGTTTACACTGAGTCTATATCCCTATTACAGTGCGCACTGACGGGTGTTTACACTGAGTCTATATCCCTATGACAGTGCGTATTGACGGGTGTTTACACTGAGTCTATATCCCTATTACAGTGCGTATTGACGGGTGTTTACACCGAGTTTATATCCCTATTACATTGCGTGCTGATGGGTGTTTACACTGAGTCTATATCCCTATTACATTGCGTACTGACTGGCGTTACACTGAGTCTATATCCCTATTGCAGTGGGTACTGACGGGTGTTTACACTGAGTCTATATCCCTATTACAGTGCGTACTGAGGGGTGTTTACACTGAGTCTATATCCCTCTTACAGTGCGCACTGACGGGTGTTTACACCGAGTCTATATCCCTATTACAGTGCGTACTGACGGGTGTTTACACTGAGTCTATATCCCTATTACAGTGCATACTGACGGGTGTTTACACTGAGTCTATATCCCTATTACAGTGCATACTGACGGGTGTTTACACTGAGTCTATATCCCTATTACAGTGCGTACTGACGGGTGTTTACACTGAGTCTATATCCCTATTACAGTGCGTACTGACGGGTGTTTACACTGAGTCTATATCCCTATTACAGTGCGCACTGACGGGTGTTTACACTGAGTCTTTTTCCCTATTACAGTGCGCACTGACGGGTGTTTACACCGAGTCTATATCCCTATTCCAGTGCGTACTGACGAGTGTTTACACTGAGTCTATATCCCTATTACAGTGCGTACTGACGAGTGTTTACACTGAGTCTATATCCCTATTACAGTGCATACAGACGGGTGTTTACACTGAGTCTGTATCTCTATTACAGTGCGCACTGACGGGTGTTTACACTGCGCCTATATCCCTATTACAGTGCGTACTGACGGGTGTTTACACTGAGTCTATATCCCTATTACAGTGCGCACTGACGGGTGTTTACACTGACTCTATATCCCTATTACAGTGAGTACTGACGGGTGTTTACACTGAGTCTATATCCCTATTACAGTGCGTACTGAGGGGTGTTTACACTGAGTCTATATCCCTTTAAAGTGCGCACTGACGGGTGTTTACACTGAGTCTATATCCCTATTACAGTGCGTACTGGCGGGTGTTTACACTGAGTCTATATCCCTATTACAGTGCGTACTGAGGGGTGTTTACACTGAGTTTATATCCCTATTACAGTGCGTACTGACGGGTGTTTACACTGAGTCTATATCCCTATTACAGTGCGTACTGACGGGTGTTTACACTGAGTCTATATCCCTATGACAGTGCGTATTGACGGGTGTTTACACTGAGTCTATATCCCTATTCCAGTGCGTATTGACGGGTGTTTACACCGAGTTTATATCCCTATTACAGTGCGTACTGACGGCTGTTTACAATGAGACTATATCCCTATTACAGTGCGTCCTGAAGGGTGTTTACACTGAGTCTATATCCCTATTACAGTGCGTACTGACGGGTGTTTAGACTGAGTCTATATCCCTATTACAGTGCGTACTGTCGGGTGTTTACACTGAGTCTATATCCCTATTACAGTGCGTACTGACAGGAGTTTACACTGAGTCTATATCCCTATTAGAGTGCGCACTGACGGGTGTTTACACTGAGTCTATATCCGTACTACAGTGCGTACTGACGGGTGTTTATACTGAGTCTATATCCCTATTACAGTGCGTACTGTCGGGTGTTTACACTGAGTCTATATCCCGATTACAGTGCGCACTGACGGGTGTTTACACTGAGTTTATATCCGTACTACAGTGCGTACTGACGGGTGTTACACTGAGTCTATATCCCTATTACAGTGCGTACTGACGGGTGTTTACACTGAGACTATATCCCTATTACAGTGCGTACTGTCGGGTGTTTACACTGAGTCTATATCACGATTACAGTGCGTACTGACAGGAGTTTACACTGAGTCTATATCCCTATTACAGTGCGTACTGACGGGTGTTGAGACTGAGTCTCTTTCCCTATTACAGTGCGTACTGTCGGGTGTTTACACTGAGTCTATATCCCGATTACAGTGCGTACTGACAGGAGTTTACACTGAGTCTATATCCCTATTACAGTGCGCACTGACGGGTGTTTACACTGAGTCTATATCCGTACTACAGTGCGTACTGACGGGTGTTACACTGAGTCTTTATCCCTATTACAGTGCGTACTGACGGGTGTTTACACTGAGACTATATCCCTATTACAGTGCGTACTGACGGGTGTTTACACTGAGTCTATATCCCTATGACAGTGCGTATTGACGGGTGTTTACACTGAGTCTATATCCCTATTCCAGTGCGTATTGACGGGTGTTTATACCGAGTTTATATCCCTATTACAGTGCGTACTGACGGGTGTTTACAATGAGTCTATATCCCTATTACAGTGCATACTGAAGGGTGTTTACACTGAGACTATATCCCTATTACAGTGCGTACTGACGGGTGTTTAGACTCAGTCTATATCCCTATTACAGTGCGTACTGTCTGGTGTTTACACTGAGTCTATATCCCTATTACAGTGTGTACTGACAGGAGTTTACACTGAGTCTATATCCCTATTACAGTGCGCACTGACGGGTGTTTACACTGAGTCTATATCCGTACTACAGTGCGTACTGACGTGCGTTACACTGAGTCTATATCCCAATTACAGTGCGTACTGAGGGGTGTTTACACTGAGTCTATATCCCTATTACAGTGCGTACTGACGGGTGTTTACACTGAGTCTATATCCCTCTTACAGTGCGTACTGACGGGTGTTTACACTGAGTCTATATCCCTATTACAGTGCGTACTGACGGGTGTTTACACTGAGTCTCTATCCCTATTACAGTGCGTACTGACGGGTGTTTACACTGAGTCTATATCCCTATTACAGTGCGTACTGTCGGGTGTTTACACTGAGTCTATATCGCTATTACAGTGCGTACTGATGGGTGTTTACACTGAGTCTATATCCCTATTACAGTGCGTACTGACGGGTGTTTACACTGAGTCTATATCCCTATTACAGTGCGTACTGACGGGTGTTTACACTGAGTCTATATCCCTCTTACAGTGCGTACTGTCGGGTGTTTACACTGAGTCTATATCCCTATTACAGTGCGTACTGACGGGTGTTTACACTGAGTCTCTATCCCTATTACAGTGCGTACTGACGGGTGTTTACACTGAGTCTATATCCCTATTACAGTGCGTACTGTCGGGTGTTTACACTGAGTCTATGTCCCTATTACAGTGCGTACTGACGAGTGTTTACACTGAGTCTATATCCCGATGACAGTGCGTACTGAGGGGTGTTTACACTGAGTCTATATCCCTATTACAGTGCGTACTGACGGGTGTTTACACTGAGTCTATATCCCTCTTACAGTGCGTACTGTCGGGTGTTTACACTGAGTCTATATCCCTATTACAGTGCGTACTGACGGGTGTTTACACTGAGTCTCTATCCCTATTACAGTGCGTACTGACGGGTGTTTACACTGAGTCTATATCCCTATTACAGTGCGTACTGTCGGGTGTTTACACTGAGTCTATATCCCTATTACAGTGCGTACTGATGGGTGTTTACACTGAGTCTATATCCCTATTACAGTGCGTACTGACGGGTGTTTACACTGAGTCTATATCCCTATTACAGTGCGTACTGACGGGTGTTTACACTGAGTCTCCATCCCTATTACAGTGCGTACTGAACGGTGTTTACACTGAGTCTATATCCCTATTACAGTGCATTCTGACGGGTGTTTACACTGAATCTATATCCCTATTACAGCGCTTCCTGACGGGTGTTTACACTGAGTCTATGTCCCTATTACAGTGCGTACTGATGGGTGTTTACACTGAGTCTATATCCCTATTACAGTGCGTACTGACGGGTGTTTACACTGAGTCTATATCCCTATTACAGTGCGTACTGACGGGTGTTTACACTGAGTCTCCATCCCTATTACAGTGCGTACTGAACGGTGTTTACACTGAGTCTATATCCCTATTACAGTGCATTCTGACGGGTGTTTACACTGACTCTATATCCCTATTACAGTGCGCACTGATGGGTGTTTACACCGAGTCTATATCCCTATTACAGTGCGCACTGACGGGTGTTTACACTGAGTCTATATCCCTATTACAGTGCATACTGACGGGTGTTTACACTGAGTCTATATCTCTATTACAGTGCGTACTGACGGGTGTTTACACCGAGTCTATATCCCTATTAGAGTGCGTACTGACGGGTGTTTACACTGAGTCTCTATCCCTATTACAGTCTGTACTGACGGGTGTTTACACTGAGTCTCTATCCCTATTAGAGTGCGTACTGACGGGTGAATTCACTGAGTCTATGTCCCTATTACAGTACGTACTGACCGGTGTTACACTGAGTCTATATCCCTATTACAGTGCGTACTGACGGGTGTTTACACTGAGTCTATATCCCTATTACAGTGCGTAGTGACGGATGTTTACACTGAGTCTATATCCCTATTACAGTGCGTACTGACGGGTGTTTACACTGAGTCTATATCCCTATTACAGTGCGTACTGACGGGTGTTTACACCGAGTCTATATCCCTATTACAGTGCGTACTGACGAGTGTTTACACTGAGTCTATATCCCTATTACAGTGCGTACTGACGGGTGTTTGCACTGAGTCCATATCCCTAATACAGTCCGTACTGACAGGTGTTTACACTGAGTCTATATCCCTATTACAGTGCGTACTGACAGGTGTTTACACTGAGTCTATATCCCTATTACAGTGCGTACTGACGGGTTTTTACACTGAGTCTATATCCCTATTACAGTGCATACTGATGGGTGTTTACAGTCAGTCTATATCTCTATTACAGTGCGTACTGACCGGTGTTTACACTGAGTCTATATCCCTATTACAGTGTGTACTGACAGGAGTTTACACTGAGTCTATATCCCTATTACAGTGCGCACTGACGGGTGTTTACACTGAGTCTATATCCGTACTACAGTGCGTACTGACGTGCGTTACACTGAGTCTATATCCCAATTACAGTGCATACTGAGGGGTGTTTACACTGAGTCTATATCCCTATTACAGTGCGTACTGACGGGTGTTTACACTGAGTCTATATCCCTCTTACAGTGCGTACTGACGGGTGTTTACACTGAGTCTATATCCCTATTACAGTGCGTACTGACGGGTGTTTACACTGAGTCTCTATCCCTATTACAGTGCGTACTGACGGGTGTTTACACTGAGTCTATATCCCTATTACAGTGCGTACTGTCGGGTGTTTACACTGAGTCTATATCGCTATTACAGTGCGTACTGATGGGTGTTTACACTGAGTCTATATCCCTATTACAGTGCGTACTGACGGGTGTTTACACTGAGTCTATATCCCTATTACAGTGCGTACTGACGGGTGTTTACACTGAGTCTCCATCCCTATTACAGTGCGTACTGAACGGTGTTTACACTGAGTCTATATCCCTATTACAGTGCATTCTGACGGGTGTTTACACTGAGTCTATATCCCTATTACAGCGCTTCCTGACGGGTGTTTACACTGAGTCTATGTCCCTATTACAGTGCGTACTGACGAGTGTTTACACTGAGTCTATATCCCTATTACAGTGCGTACTGAGGGGTGTTTACACTGAGTCTATATCCCTATTACAGTGCGTACTGACGGGTGTTTACACTGAGTCTATATCCCTCTTACAGTGCGTACTGACGGGTGTTTACACTGAGTCTTATCCCTATTACAGTGCGTACTGACGGGTGTTTACACTGAGTCTCTATCCCTATTACAGTGCGTACTGACGGGTGTTTACACTGAGTCTATATCACTATTACAGTGCGTACTGTCGGGTGTTTACACTGAGTCTATATCCCTATTACAGTGCGTACTGATGGGTGTTTACACTGAGTCTATATCCCTATTACAGTGCGTACTGACGGGTGTTTACACTGAGTCTGTATCCCTATTACAGTGCATACTGACGGGTGTTTACACTGAGTCTCCATCCCTATTACAGTGCGTACTGAACGGTGTTTACACTGAGTCTAATCCCTATTACAGTGCATTCTGACGGGTGTTTACACTGAGTCTATATCCCTATTACAGCGCTTCCTGACGGGTGTTTTCACTGAGTCTATGTCCCTATTACAGTGCGTACTGACCGGTGTTACACTGAGTCTATATCCCTATTACAGTGCGTACTGACGGGTGTTTACACTGAGTCTCTATCCCTATTAAAGTGCGTACTGACGGGTGTTTACACTGAATCTATATCCCTATTAAAGTGTGTACTGACGGGTGTTTACACCGAGTCTATATCACTATTGCAGTGCGTACTGACGGGTGTTTACACTGAGTCTATATCCCTATTACAGTGCGTACTGACGGGTGTTTACACCGAGTCTATATCCCTATTACAGTGCGTACTGACGGGTGTTTACACTGAGTCTATATCCCGATTACAGTGCGTACTGACGGGTGTTTACACTGAGTCTATATCCCTATTACAGTGCGTACTGACGGGTGTATACACTGAGTCTATATCCCTATTACAGTGCGTACTGATGGGTGCATACACTGTGTCTATATCCCTATTACAGTGCGTGTTGACGGGTGTTTACACGGAGTCTATATCCCTATTACATTGCGTACTGAGGGGTGTTTACACTGAGTCTATATCCCTATTACAGTGCGCACAGACGGGTGTTTACACTGAGTCTATATCCCTATTACAGTGCGTACTGAGGGGTGTTTACACTGAGTCTATATCCCTATTATAGTGCGCACTGACGGGTGTTTACACTGAGTCTATATCCCTATTACAATGCGTGCTGACGGGTGTTTACACTGAGTCTATATCCCTATTACAGTGCGTACTGACGGGTGTTTACACTGAGTCTATATCCCTATTACAGTGCGTACTGAGGGGCGTTTACACTGAGTCTATATCCCTATTACAGTGCGCACTGACGGGTGTTTAAACTGAGTCTATATCCCTATTACAGTGCACACTGACGGGTGTTTACACCGAGTCTATATCCCTATTCCAGTGCGTACTGACGAGTGTTTACACTGAGTCTATATCCCTATTACAGTGCGTACTGACGAGTGTTTACACTGAGTCTATATCCCTATTACAGTGCATACTGACGGGTGTTTACACTGAGTCTATATCTCTATTACAGTGCGCACTGACGGGTGTTTACACTGAGTCTATATCCCTATTACAGTGCGTATTGACGGGTGTTTACACTGAGTCTATATCCCTATTACAGTGCGCACTGACGGGTGTTTACACTGAGTCTCTATCCCTATTACAGTGCGTACTGACGGGTATTTACACTGAGTCTATATACCTATTACAGTGCGTACTGACGGGTGTTTGCACTGAGTCTATATCCCTATTACAGTGCGTACTGACGGGTGTTTACACTGAGTCTATATCCCTATTACAGTGCGCACTGACGGGAGTTTACACCGAGTCGAAATCCCTATTACAGTGCGCACTGACGGGTGTTTACACTGAGTCTATATCCCTATTACAGTGCATACTGACGGGTGTTTACACTGCGTCTATATCTCTATTACAGTGCGTACTGACGGGTGTTTACACCGAGTCTATATCCCTATTACAGTGCGTACTGACGGGTGTTTACACTGAGTCTATATCCCTATTACAGTGCGTAGTGACGGATGTTTACACTGAGTCCATATCCCTATTACAGTCTGTACTGACGGGTGTTTACACTGAGTCTCTATCCCTATTAGAGTGCGTACTGACGTGTGTTTTCACTGAGTCTATGTCCCTATTACAGTACGTACTGACCGGTGTTACACTGAGTCTATATCCCTATTACAGTTCCTACTGACGGGTGTTTACACTGAGTCTATATCCCTATTACAGTGCGTAGTGACGGATGTTTACACTGAGTCTATATCCCTATTACAGTGCGTACTGACGGGTGTTTACACTGAGTCTATATCCCTATTACAGTGCGTACTGACGGGTGTTTACACCGAGTCTATATCCCTATTACAGTGCGTACTGACGCGTGTTTACACTGAGTCTATATCCCTATTACAGTGCGCACTGACGGGCGTTTACACTGAGTCTATATCCCTATTACAGTGCGTACTGACGGGTATTTACACTGAGTCTATATACCCATTACAGTGCGTACTGACGGGTGTTTACACTGAGTCTATATCCCTATTACAGTGCGTACTGACGGGTGTTTACACTGAGTCTATATCCCTATTACAGTGCGTACTGACGGGTGTTTACACCGAGTCGAAATCCCTATTACAGTGCGCACTGACGGGTGTTTACACTGAGTCTATATCCCTATTACAGTGCATACTGACGGGTGTTTACACTGAGTCTATATCTCTATTACAGTGCGTACTGACGGGTGTTTACACCGAGTCTATATCCCTATTACAGTGCGCACTGACGGGAGTTTACACCGAGTCGAAATCCCTATTACAGTGCGCACTGACGGGTGTTTACACTGAGTCTATATCCCTATTACAGTGCATACTGACGGGTGTTTACACTGCGTCTATATCTCTATTACAGTGCGTACTGACGGGTGTTTACACCGAGTCTATATCCCTATTACAGTGCGTACTGACGGGTGTTTACACTGAGTCTATATCCCTATTACAGTGCGTAGTGACGGATGTTTACACTGAGTCCATATCCCTATTACAGTCTGTACTGACGGGTGTTTACACTGAGTCTCTATCCCTATTAGAGTGCGTACTGACGTGTGTTTTCACTGAGTCTATGTCCCTATTACAGTACGTACTGACCGGTGTTACACTGAGTCTATATCCCTATTACAGTGCGTACTGACGGGTGTTTACACTGAGTCTATATCCCTATTACAGTGCGTAGTGACGGATGTTTACACTGAGTCTATATCCCTATTACAGTGCGTACTGACGGGTGTTTACACTGAGTCTATATCCCTATTACAGTGCGTACTGACGGGTGTTTACACCGAGTCTATATCCCTATTACAGTGCGTACTGACGCGTGTTTACACTGAGTCTATATCCCTATTACAGTGCGCACTGACGGGCGTTTACACTGAGTCTATATCCCTATTACAGTGCGTACTGACGGGTATTTACACTGAGTCTATATACCCATTACAGTGCGTACTGACGGGTGTTTACACTGAGTCTATATCCCTATTACAGTGCGTACTGACGGGTGTTTACACTGAGTCTATATCCCTATTACAGTGCGCACTGACGGGTGTTTACACCGAGTCGAAATCCCTATTACAGTGCGCACTGACGGGTGTTTACACTGAGTCTATATCCCTATTACAGTGCATACTGACGGGTGTTTACACTGAGTCTATATCTCTATTACAGTGCGTACTGACGGGTGTTTACACCGAGTCTATATCCCTATTACAGTGCGTACTGACGGGTGTTTACACTGAGTCTATATCCCTATTACAGTGCGTAGTGACAGATGTTTACACTGAGTCCATATCCCTATTACAGTCTGTACTGACGGGTGTTTACACTGAGTCTCTATCCCTATTAGAGTGCGTACTGACGGGTGTTTTCACTGAGTCTATGTCCCTATTACAGTACGTACTGACCGGTGTTACACTGAGTCTATATCCCTATTATAGTGCGTACTGACGGGTGTTTACACTGAGTCTATATCCCTATTACAGTGCGTAGTGACGGATGTTTACACTGAGTCTATATCCCTATTACAGTGCGTACTGACGGGTGTTTACACTGAGTCTATATCCCTATTACAGTGGGTACTGACGGGTGTTTACACCGAGTCTATATCCCTATTACAGTGCGTACTGACGCGTGTTTACACTGAGTCTATATCCCTATTACAGTGCGTACTGACGGGTGTTTGCACTGAGTCTATATCCCTAATGCAGTGCGTACTGACAGGTGTTTACACTGAGTCTATATCCCTATTACAGTGCGTACTGACAGGTGTTTACACTGAGTCTATATCCCTATTACAGTGCGTACTGACGGGTTTTTACACTGAGTCTATATCACTATTACAGTGCATACTGATGGGTGTTTACAGTCAGTCTATATCTCTATTACAGTGCGTACTGACCGGTGTTTACACTGAGTCTATATCCCTATTACAGTGCGTACGAACGGGTGTTTACACTGAGTCTCCATCCCTATTACAGTGCGTACTGACGGGTGTTTACACTGAGTCTTTATCCCTATTACAGTGCATTCTGACGGGTGTTTACACTGAGTCTATATCCATATTACAGCGCGTAGTGACGGGTGTTTACACTGAGTCTATGTCCCTATTACAGTGCGTACTGACGGGTGTTTACACTGAATCTATATCCCTATTAAAGTGTGTAATGACGGGTGTTTACACCGAGTCTATATCCCTATTACAGTGCGTACTGATGGGTGTTTACACTGAGTCTATATCCCTATTACAGTGCGTACTGACGGGTGTTTACACTGAGTCTATATCCCTATTACAGTGCGTACTGACGGGTGTTTACACTGAGTCTCCATCCCTATTACAGTGCGTACTGAACGGTGTTTACACTGAGTCTATATCCCTATTACAGTGCATTCTGACGGGTGTTTACACTGAGTCTATATCCCTATTACAGCGCTTCCTGACGGGTGTTTACACTGAGTCTATGTCCCTATTACAGTGCGTACTGATGGGTGTTTACACTGAGTCTATATCCCTATTACAGTGCGTACTGACGGGTGTTTACACTGAGTCTATCTCCCTATTACAGTGCGTACTGACGGGTGTTTACACTGAGTCTCCATCCCTATTACAGTGCGTACTGAACGGTGTTTACACTGAGTCTATATCCCTATTACAGTGCGCACTGATGGGTGTTTACACCGAGTCTATATCCCTATTACAGTGCGCACTGACGGGTGTTTACACTGAGTCTATATCCCTATTACAGTGCATACTGACGGGTGTTTACACTGAGTCTATATCTCTATTACAGTGCGTACTGACGGGTGTTTACACTGACTCTATATCCCTATTACAGTGCGCACTGATGGGTGTTTACACCGAGTCTATATCCCTATTACAGTGCGCACTGACGGGTGTTTACACTGAGTCTATATCCCTATTACAGTGCATACTGACGGGTGTTTACACTGAGTCTATATCTCTATTACAGTGCGTACTGACGGGTGTTTACACCGAGTCTATATCCCTATTAGAGTGCGTACTGACGGGTGTTTACACTGAGTCTCTATCCCTATTACAGTCTGTACTGACGGGTGTTTACACTGAGTCTCTATCCCTATTAGAGTGCGTACTGACGGGTGAATTCACTGAGTCTATGTCCCTATTACAGTACGTACTGACCGGTGTTACACTGAGTCTATATCCCTATTACAGTGCGTACTGACGGGTGTTTACACTGAGTCTATATCCCTATTACAGTGCGTAGTGACGGATGTTTACACTGAGTCTATATCCCTATTACAGTGCGTACTGACGGGTGTTTACACTGAGTCTATATCCCTATTACAGTGCGTACTGACGGGTGTTTACACCGAGTCTATATCCCTATTACAGTGCGTACTGACGAGTGTTTACACTGAGTCTATATCCCTATTACAGTGCGTACTGACGGGTGTTTGCACTGAGTCCATATCCCTAATACAGTCCGTACTGACAGGTGTTTACACTGAGTCTATATCCCTATTACAGTGCGTACTGACAGGTGTTTACACTGAGTCTATATCCCTATTACAGTGCGTACTGACGGGTTTTTACACTGAGTCTATATCCCTATTACAGTGCATACTGATGGGTGTTTACAGTCAGTCTATATCTCTATTACAGTGCGTACTGACCGGTGTTTACACTGAGTCTATATCCCTATTACAGTGTGTACTGACAGGAGTTTACACTGAGTCTATATCCCTATTACAGTGCGCACTGACGGGTGTTTACACTGAGTCTATATCCGTACTACAGTGCGTACTGACGTGCGTTACACTGAGTCTATATCCCAATTACAGTGCGTACTGAGGGGTGTTTACACTGAGTCTATATCCCTATTACAGTGCGTACTGACGGGTGTTTACACTGAGTCTATATCCCTCTTACAGTGCGTACTGACGGGTGTTTACACTGAGTCTATATCCCTATTACAGTGCGTACTGACGGGTGTTTACACTGAGTCTCTATCCCTATTACAGTGCGTACTGACGGGTGTTTACACTGAGTCTATATCCCTATTACAGTGCGTACTGTCGGGTGTTTACACTGAGTCTATATCGCTATTACAGTGCGTACTGATGGGTGTTTACACTGAGTCTATATCCCTATTACAGTGCGTACTGACGGGTGTTTACACTGAGTCTCCATCCCTATTACAGTGCGTACTGAACGGTGTTTACACTGAGTCTATATCCCTATTACAGTGCATTCTGACGGGTGTTTACACTGAGTCTATATCCCTATTACAGCGCTTCCTGACGGGTGTTTACACTGAGTCTATGTCCCTATTACAGTGCGTACTGACGAGTGTTTACACTGAGTCTATATCCCTATTACAGTGCGTACTGAGGGGTGTTTACACTGAGTCTATATCCCTATTACAGTGCGTACTGACGGGTGTTTACACTGAGTCTATATCCCTCTTACAGTGCGTACTGACGGGTGTTTACACTGAGTCTATATCCCTATTACAGTGCGTACTGACGGGTGTTTACACTGAGTCTCTATCCCTATTACAGTGCGTACTGACGGGTGTTTACACTGAGTCTATATCCCTATTACAGTGCGTACTGTCGGGTGTTTACACTGAGTCTATATCCCTATTACAGTGCGTACTGATGGGTGTTTACACTGAGTCTATATCCCTATTACAGTGCGTACTGACGGGTGTTTACACTGAGTCTATATCCCTATTACAGTGCGTACTGACGGGTGTTTACACTGAGTCTCCATCCCTATTACAGTGCGTACTGAACGGTGTTTACACTGAGTCTATATCCCTATTACAGTGCATTCTGACGGGTGTTTACACTGCGTCTATATCCCTATTACAGCGCTTCCTGACGGGTGTTTACACTGAGTCTATGTCCCTATTACAGTGCGTACTGACCGGTGTTACACTGAGTCTATATCCCTATTACAGTGCGTACTGACGGGTGTTTACACTGAGTCTCTATCCCTATTAAAGTGCGTACTGACGGGTGTTTACACTGAATCTATATCCCTATTAAAGTGTGTACTGACGGGTGTTTACACCGAGTCTATATCACTATTACAGTGCGTACTGACGGGTGTTTACACTGAGTCTATATCCCTATTACAGTGCGTACTGACGGGTGTTTACACCGAGTCTATATCCCTATTACAGTGCGTACTGACGGGTGTTTACACTGAGTCTATATCCCTATTACAGTGCGTACTGACGGGTGTTTACACTGAGTCTATATCCCTATTACAGTGCGTACTGACGGGTGTATACACTGAGTCTATATCCCTATTACAGTGCGTACTGATGGGTGTTTACACTGTGTCTATATCCCTATTACAGTGCGTGTTGACGGGTGTTTACACGGAGTCTATATCCCTATTACATTGCGTACTGAGGGGTGTTTACACTGAGTCTATATCCCTATTACAGTGCGCACAGACGGGTGTTTACACTGAGTCTATATCCCTATTACAGTGCGTACTGAGGGGTGTTTACACTGAGTCTATATCCCTATTATAGTGCGCACTGACGGGTGTTTACACTGAGTCTATATCCCTATTACAATGCGTGCTGACGGGTGTTTACACTGAGTCTATATCCCTATTACAGTGCGTACTGACGGGTGTTTACACTGAGTCTATATCCCTATTACAGTGCGTACTGAGGGGCGTTTACACTGAGTCTATATCCCTATTACAGTGCGCACTGACGGGTGTTTAAACTGAGTCTATATCCCTATTACAGTGCACACTGACGGGTGTTTACACCGAGTCTATATCCCTATTCCAGTGCGTACTGACGAGTGTTTACACTGAGTCTATATCCCTATTACAGTGCGTACTGACGAGTGTTTACACTGAGTCTATATCCCTATTACAGTGCATACTGACGGGTGTTTACACTGAGTCTATATCTCTATTACAGTGCGCACTGACGGGTGTTTACACTGAGTCTATATCCCTATTACAGTGCGTACTGACGGGTGTTTACACTGAGTCTATATCCCTGTTACAGTGCGCACTGACGGGTGTTTACACTGAGTCTCTATCCCTATTACAGTGCGTACTGACGGGTATTTACACTGAGTCTATATACCTATTACAGTGCGTACTGACGGGTGTTTGCACTGAGTCTATATCCCTATTACAGTGCGTACTGACGGGTGTTTACACTGAGTCTATATCCCTATTACAGTGCGCACTGACGGGAGTTTACACCGAGTCGAAATCCCTATTACAGTGCGCACTGACGAATGTTTACACTGAGTCTATATCCCTATTACAGTGCATACTGACGGGTGTTTACACTGCGTCTATATCTCTATTACAGTGCGTACTGACGGGTGTTTACACCGAGTCTATATCCCTATTACAGTGCGTACTGACGGGTGTTTACACTGAGTCTATATCCCTATTACAGTGCGTAGTGACGGATGTTTACACTGAGTCCATATCCCTATTACAGTCTGTACTGACGGGTGTTTACACTGAGTCTCTATCCCTATTAGAGTGCGTACTGACGGGTGTTTTCACTGAGTCTATGTCCCTATTACAGTACGTACTGACCGGTGTTACACTGAGTCTATATCCCTATTACAGTGCGTACTGACGGGTGTTTACACTGAGTCTATATCCCTATTACAGTGCGTAGTGACGGATGTTTACACTGAGTCTATATCCCTATTACAGTGCGTACTGACGGGTGTTTACACTGAGTCTATATCCCTATTACAGTGCGTACTGACGGGTGTTTACACCGAGTCTATATCCCTATTACAGTGCGTACTGACGCGTGTTTACACTGAGTCTATATCCCTATTACAGTGCGCACTGACGGGCGTTTACACTGAGTCTATATCCCTATTACAGTGCGTACTGACGGGTATTTACACTGAGTCTATATACCCATTACAGTGCGTACTGACGGGTGTTTACACTGAGTCTATATCCCTATTACAGTGCGTACTGACGGGTGTTTACACTGAGTCTATATCCCTATTACAGTGCGCACTGACGGGTGTTTACACCGAGTCGAAATCCCTATTACAGTGCGCACTGACGGGTGTTTACACTGAGTCTATATCCCTATTACAGTGCATACTGACGGGTGTTTACACTGAGTCTATATCTCTATTACAGTGCGTACTGACGGGTGTTTACACCGAGTCTATATCCCTATTACAGTGCGTACTGACGGGTGTTTACACTGAGTCTATATCCCTATTACAGTGCGTAGTGACGGATGTTTGCACTGAGTCCATATCCCTATTACAGTCTGTACTGACGGGTGTTTACATTGAGTCTCTATCCCTATTAGAGTGCGTACTGACGGGTGTTTTCACTGAGTCTATGTCCCTATTACAGTACGTACTGACCGGTGTTACACTGAGTCTATATCCCTATTATAGTGCGTACTGACGGGTGTTTACACTGAGTCTATATCCCTATTACAGTGCGTAGTGACGGATGTTTACACTGAGTCTATATCCCTATTACAGTGCGTACTGACGGGTGTTTACACTGAGTCTATATCCCTATTACAATGCGTACTGACGGGTGTTTACACCGAGTCTATATCCCTATTACAGTGCGTACTGACGCGTGTTTACACTGAGTCAATATCCCTATTACAGTGCGTACTGACGGGTGTTTGCACTGAGTCTATATCCCTAATGCAGTGCGTACTGACAGGTGTTTACACTGAGTCTATATCCCTATTACAGTGCGTACTGACAGGTGTTTACACTGAGTCTATATCCCTATTACAGTGCGTACTGACGGGTTTTTACACTGAGTCTATATCACTATTACAGTGCATACTGATGGGTGTTTACAGTCAGTCTATATCTCTATTACAGTGCGTACTGACCGGTGTTTACACTGAGTCTATATCCCTATTACAGTGCGTACGAACGGGTGTTTACACTGAGTCTCCATCCCTATTACAGTGCGTACTGACGGGTGTTTACACTGAGTCTTTATCCCTATTACAGTGCATTCTGACGGGTGTTTACACTGAGTCTATATCCATATTACAGCGCGTACTGACGGGTGTTTACACTGAGTCTATGTCCCTATTACAGTGCGTACTGACGGGTGTTTACACTGAATCTATATCCCTATTAAAGTGTGTAATGACGGGTGTTTACACCGAGTCTATATCCCTATTACAGTGCGTACTGACGGGTGTTTACACTGAGTCTATATCCCTATTACAGTGCGTACTGACGGGTGTTTACACTGAGTCTATATCCCTATTACAGTGCGTACTGACGGGTGTTTACACCGAGTCTATATCCCTATTACAGTGCGTACTGACGGGTGTTTACACTGAGTCTATATCCCTATTACAGTGCGTACTGACGGGTGTTTACACTGAGTCTATATCCCTATTACAGTGCGTACTGACGGGTGTATACACTGAGTCTATATCCCTAATACAGTGCGTACTGATGGGTGTTTACACTGTGTCTATATCCCTATTACAGTGCGTGCTGACGGGTGTTTACACTGAGTCTATATTCCTATTACAGTGCGTACTGAGGGGTGTTTACACTGAGTCTATATCCCTATTACAGTGCGCACTGACGGGTGTTTACACTGAGTCTATATCCCTATTACAGTCCGTACTGATGGGTGTTAACACTGAGTCTATATCCCTATTACAGTGCGTACTGAGGGGTGTTTACACTGAGTCTATATCCCTATTACAGTGCGCACTGACGGGTGTTTACACTGAGTCTATATCCCTATTACAGTGCGTGCTGACGGGTGTTTACACTGAGTCTATATCCCTATTACAGTGCGTACTGACGGGTGTTTACACTGAGTCTATATCCCTATTACAGTGCGTACTGAGGGGTGTTTACACTGAGTCTATATCCCTATTACAGTGCGCACTGACGGGTGTTTACACTGAGTCTATATCCCTATTACAGTGCGCACTGACGGGTGTTTACACCGAGTCTATATCCCTAGTCCAGTGCGTACTGACGAGTGTTTACACTGAGTCTATATCCCTATTACAGTGCGTACTGACGAGTGTTTACACTGAGTCTATATCCCTATTACAGTGCATACTGACGGGTGTTTACAGTGAGCCTATATCCCTATTACAGTGCGCACTGACGGGTGTTTACACTGAGTCTATATCCCTATTACAGTGCATACTGACGGGTGTTTACACTGAGTCTATATCTCTATTACAGTGCGTACTGACGGGTGTTTACACCGAGTCTATATCCCTATTCCAGTGCATACTGACGAGTGTTTACACTGAGTCTATATCCCTATTACAGTGCATACTGACGGGTGTTTACACTGAGTCTATATCTCTATTACAGTGCGCACTGACGGGTGTTTACACTGAGCCTATATCCCTATTACAGTGCGTACTGACGGGTGTTTACACTGAGTCTATATCCCTATTACAGTGCGCACTGACGTGTGTTTACACTGAGTCTATATCCCTATTACAGTGCGTACTGACGGGTGTTTACACTGAGTCTATATCCCTATTACAGTGCGTACTGAGGGGTGTTTACACTGAGTCTATATCCCTATTACTGTGCGTACTGACGCGTGTTTAGATTGAGTCTATATCCCTATTACAGTGCGTACTGTCGGGTGTTTACACTGAGTATATATCCCTATTACAGTGCGTACTGACAGGAGTTTACACTGAGTCTATATCCCTATTACAGTGCGCACTGACGGGTGTTTACACTGAGTCTATATCTGTACTACAGTGCGTATTGACGGGTGTTACACTGAGTCTATATCCCTATTACAGTGCGTACTGACGGTTGTTTACACTGAGACAATATCCCTATTACAGTGCGTACTGATGGGTGTTTACACTGAGTCTATATCCCTATGACAGTGCGTATTGACGGGTGTTTACACTGAGTCTATATCCCTATTCCAGTGCGTATTGAAGGGTGTTTACACCGAGTTTATATCCCTATTACAGTGCGCACTGACGGGTGTTGACAATGAGTCTATATCCCTATTACAGTGCGTACTGAAGGGTGTTTACACTGAGTCTATATCCCTATTACAGTGCGTACTGACGGGTGTTTGGACTGAGTCTATATCCCTATTACAGTGCGTACTGTCGGGTGTTTACACTGAGTCTATATCCCTATTACAGTGCGTACTGACAGGAGTTTACCCTGAGTCTATATCCCTATTACAGTGCGCACTGCCGGGTGTTTACACTGAGTCTATATCCGTACTACAGTGCGTACTGACGGGTGTTACACTGAGTCTATATCCCTATTACAGTGCGTACTGACGGGTGTTTACACTGAGTCTATATCCCTATTACAGTGCGTACTGACGGGTGTTTACACTGAGTCTATATCCCTATTACAGTGCGTACTGTCGGGTGTTTACACTGAGTCTATATCCCTATTACAGTGCGTACTGATGGGTGTTTACACTGAGTCTATATCCCTATTACAGTGCGTACTGACGGGTGTTTACACTGAGTCTATGTCCCTAATACAGTGCGTACTGACCGGTGTTACACTGAGTCTATATCCCTATTACAGTGCGTACTGAGGGGTGTTTACACTGAGCCTATATCCCTATTACAGTGCGTACTGACAGGAGTTTACACTGAGTCTATATCCCTATTTTAGTGCGCACTGACGGGTGTTTACACTGAGTCTATACCCCTATTACAGTGCGTACTGACGGGTGTTTACACTGAGACTATATCCCTATTACAGTGCGTACTGACGGGTGTTTACACTGAGTCTATATCCCTATGACAGTGCATATTGACGGATGTTTACACTGAGTCTATATCCCTATTCCAGTGCGTATTGACGGGTGTTTACACAGAGTTTATATCCCTATTACAGTGCATACTGACGGGTGTTTACAATGAGTCTATATCCCTATTACAGTGCGTACTGAAGGGTGTTTACACTGAGTCTATATCCCTATTACAGTGCGTACTGACGGGTGTTTAGACTGAGTCTATATCCCTATTACAGTGCGTACTGTCTGGTGTTTACACTGAGTCTATATCCCTATTACAGTGTGTACTGACAGGAGTTTACACTGAGTCTATATCCCTATTACAGTGCGCACTGACGGGTGTTTACACTGAGTCTATATCCGTACTACAGTGCGTACTGACGGGCGTTACACTGAGTCTATATCCCAATTGCAGTGCGTACTGATGGGTGTTTACACTGAGTCTATATCCCTATTACAGTGCGTACTGACGGGTGTTTACACTGAGTCTATATCCCTCTTACAGTGCGTACTGACGGGTGTTTACACTGAGTCTATATCCCTATTACAGTGCGAACTGACGGGTGTTTACACTGAGTCTCTATCCCTATTACAGTGCGTACTGACGGGTGTTTACACTGAGTCTATATCCCTATTACAGTGCGTACTGTCGGGTGTTTACACTGAGTCTATATCCCTATTACAGTGCGTACTGACGAGTGTTTACACTGAGTCTATATCCCTATTACAGTGCGTACTGACAGGTGTTTACACTGAGTCTATATCCCTATGACAGTGCGTACTGACGGGTGTTTACACTGAGTCTATATCCCTATTACAGTGCGTGCTGACGGGTGTTTACACTGAGTCTATATCCCTATTACAGTGCGTACTGACGGGTTTTTACACTGAGTCTATATCCCTATTACAGTGCATACTGATGGGTGTTTACAATCAGTCTATATCTCTATTACAGTGCGTACTGACGGGTGTTTACACTGAGTCTATATCCCTATTACAGTGCGTACGAACGGGTGTTTACACTGAGTCTCCATCCCTATTACAGTGCGTACTGAACGGTGTTTACACTGAGTCTATATCCCTATTACAGTGCATTCTGACGGGTGTTTACACTGAGTCTATATCTGTATTACTGCGCGTAATGACGGGTGTTTACACTGAGTCTAAGTCCCTATTACAGTGCGTACTGACCGGTGTTACACTGAGTCTATATCCCTATTACAGTACGTACTGACGGGTGTTTACACTGAGTCTCTATCCCTATTACAGTGCGTACTGACGGGTGTTTACACTGAATCTATATCCCAATTACAGTGCGTACTGACGGGTGTTTACACCGAGTCTATATCCCTATTACAGTGCGTACTGACGGGTGTTTACACCGAGTCTATATCCCTATTACAGTGCGTACTGACGGGTGTTTACACTGAGTCTATATCCCTATTACAGTGCGTACTGACGGGTGTTTACACCGAGTCTATATCCCTATTACAGTGCGTACTGACGGGTGTTTACACTGAGTCTATATCCCTATTACAGTGCGTACTGACGGGTGTTTACACCGAGTCTATATCCCTATTACAGTGCGTACTGACGGGTGTTTACACTGAGTCTATATCCCTATTACAGTGCGTACTGACGGGTGTTTACACTGAGTCTATATCCCTATTACAGTGCGTACTGACGGGTGTATACACTGAGTCAATATCCCTATTACAGTGCGTACTGATGGGTGTTTACACTGTGTCTATATCCCTATTACAGTGCGTGCTGACGGGTGTTTACACTGAGTCTATATCCCTATTACATTGCGTACTGAGGGGTGTTTACACTGAGTCTATATCCCTATTACAGTGCGCACTGACGGGTGTTTACACTGAGTCTATATCCCTATTACAGTGCGTACTGACGGGTGTTTACACTGAGTCTATATCCCTATTACATTGCGTACTGAGGGGTGTTTACACTGAGTCTATATCCCTATTACAGTGCGTACTGACGGGTGTATACACTGAGTCAATATCCCTATTACAGTGCGTACTGATGGGTGTTTACACTGTGTCTATATCCCTATTACAGTGCGTGCTGACGGGTGTTTACACTGAGTCTATATCCCTATTACATTGCGTACTGAGGGGTGTTTACACTGAGTCTATATCCCTATTACAGTGCGCACTGACGGGTGTTTACACTGAGTCTATATCCCTATTACAGTGCGTGCTGACGGGTGTTTACACTGAGTCTATATCCCTATTACATTGCGTACTGAGGGGTGTTTACACTGAGTCTATATCCGTACTACAGTGCGTACTGACGGGCGTTACACTGAGTCTATATCCCAATTGCAGTGCGTACTGACGGGTGTTTACACTGAGTCTATATCCCTATTACAGTGCGTACTGACGGGTGTTTACACTGAGTCTATATCCCTCTTACAGTGCATACTGACGGGTGTTTACACTGAGTCTATATCCCTATTACAGTGCGTACTGACGGGTGTTTACACTGAGTCTCTATCCCTATTACAGTGCGTACTGACGGGTGTTTACACTGAGTCTATATCCCTATTACAGTGCGTACTGTCGGGTGTTTACACTGAGTCTATATCCCTATTACAGTGCGTACTGACGAGTGTTTACACTGAGTCTATATCCCTATTACAGTGCGTACTGACAGGTGTTTACACTGAGTCTATATCCCTATGACAGTGCGTACTGACGGGTGTTTACACTGAGTCTATATCCCTATTACAGTGCATTCTGACGGGTGTTTACACTGAGTCTATACCCGTATTACAGCGCGTACTGACGGGTGTTTACACTGAGTCTATGTCCCTATTACAGTGCGTACTGACCGGTGTTACACTGAGTCTATATCCCTATTACAGTGCGTACTGACGGGTGTTTACACTGAGTCTCTATCCCTATTACAGTGCGTACTGACGGGTGTTTACACTGAATCTATATCCCTATTAAAGTGTGTACTGACGGGTGTTTACACCGAGTCTATATCCTATTTCAGTGCGCACTGACGGGTGTTTACACTGAGTCTATATCCCTATTACAGTGCGTACTGACGGGTGTTTACACCGAGTCTATATCCCTATTACAGTGCGTACTGACCGGTGTTTACACTGAGTCTATATCCCTATTACAGTGCGTACTGACGGGTGTTTTCACTGAGTCTATATCCCTATTACAGTGCGTACTGACGGGTGTATACACTGAGTCTATATCCCTATTACAGTGCGTACTGATGGGTGTATACACTGTGTCTATATCCCTATTACAGTGCGTGCTGACGGGTGTTTACACTGAGACTATATCCCTATTACAGTGCGCACTGACGGGGGTTTACACTGAGTCTATATCCCTATTACAGTGCGTACTGAGGGGTGTTTACACTGAGTCTATATCCCTATTACAGTGCGCACTGACGGGTGTTTACACTGAGTCTATATCCCTATTACAGTGCGTACTGACGGGTGTTTACACTGAGTCTATATCCCTATTGCAATGCGTACTGACGGGTGTTTACACTGAGTCTATATCCCTATTACAGTGCGTACTGACGGGTGTTTACACTGAGTCTATATCCCTATTACAGTGCGCACTGACGGGGGTTTACACTGAGTCTATATCCCTATTACAGTGCGTACTGATGGGTATTTACACTGAGTCTATATCCCTAATACAGTGCGTACTGACGGGTGTTTACACTGAGTCTATATCCCTATTACAGTGCGTACTGACGGGTGTTTACACTGAGTCTATATCCCTATTACAGTGCGCACTGACGGGTGTTTACACTGAGTCTATATCCCTATTACAGTGCGCACTGACGGGTGTTTACACTGAGTCTATATCCCTATTACAGTGCGTACTGACGGGTGTTTACACTGAGTCTATATCCCTATTACAGTGCGTACTGACGGGTGTTTACACTGAGTCTATATCCCTATTACAGTGCATACTGACGGGTGTTTACACTGACTCTATATCCCTATTACAGTGCGCACTGATGGGTGTTTACACCGAGTCTATATCCCTATTACAGTGCGCACTGACGGGTATTTACACTGAGTCTATATCCCTATTACAGTGCATACTGACGGGTGTTTACACTGAGTCTATATCTCTATTACAGTGCGTACTGACGGGTGTTTACACCGAGTCTATATCCCTATTAGAGTGCGTACTGACGGGTGTTTACACTGAGTCTCTATCCCTATTACAGTCTGTACTGACGGGTGTTTACACTGAGTCTCTATCCCTATTAGAGTGCGTACTGACGGGTGAATTCACTGAGTCTATGTCCCTATTACAGTACGTACTGACCGGTGTTACACTGAGTCTATATCCCTATTACAGTGCGTACTGACGGGTGTTTACACTGAGTCTATATCCCTATTACAGTGCGTAGTGACGGATGTTTACACTGAGTCTATATCCCTATTACAGTGCGTACTGACGGGTGTTTACACTGAGTCTATATCCCTATTACAGTGCGTACTGACGGGTGTTTACACCGAGTCTATATCCCTATTACAGTGCGTACTGACGAGTGTTTACACTGAGTCTATATCCCTATTACAGTGCGTACTGACGGGTGTTTGCACTGAGTCCATATCCCTAATACAGTCCGTACTGACAGGTGTTTACACTGAGTCTATATCCCTATTACAGTGCGTACTGACAGGTGTTTACACTGAGTCTATATCCCTATTACAGTGCGTACTGACGGGTTTTTACACTGAGTCTATATCCCTATTACAGTGCATACTGATGGGTGTTTACAGTCAGTCTATATCTCTATTACAGTGCGTACTGACCGGTGTTTACACTGAGTCTATATCCCTATTACAGTGCGTACGAACGGGTGTTTACACTGAGTCTCCATCCCTATTACAGTGCGTACTGACGGGTGTTTACACTGAGTCTATATCCCTATTACAGTGCATTCTGACGGGTGTTTACACTGAGTCTATATCCCTATTACAGCGCGTACTGATGGGTGTTTACACTGAATCTATGTCCCTATTACAGTGCGTACTGACCGGTGTTACACTGAGTCTATATCCCTATTACAGTGCGTACTGATGGGTGTTTACACTGAGTCTCTATCCCTATTACAGTGCGTACTGACGGGTGTTTACACTGAGTCTATATCCCTATTACAGTGCGCACTGACGGGTGTTTACACTGAGTCTATATCCCTATTACAGTGCGCACTGACGGGTGTTTACACCGAGTCTATATCCCTATTACAGTGCGCACTGACGGGTGTTTACACCGAGTCTATATCCATATTACAGTGCGTACTGACAAGTGTTTACACTGAGTCTATATCCCTATTACAGTGCATACTGACGGGTGTTTACACTGAGTCTATATCTCTATTACAGTGCGCACTGACGGGAGTTTACACTGAGTCTATATCCCTATTACAGTGCGTACTGAGGGGTGTTTACACTGAGTCTATATCCCTATTACAGTGCGCACTGACGGGTGTTTACACCGAGTCTATATCCCTATTCCAGTGCGTTCTGACGAGTGTTTACACTGAGTCTATATCCCGATTACAGTGCGTACTGACGAGTGTTTACACTGAGTATATATCCCTATTACAGTGCATACTGACGGGTGTTTACACTGAGTCTATATCCCTATTACAGTGCGTACTGACGGGTTTTTACACTGAGTCTATATCCCTATTACAGTGCATACTGATGGGTGTTTACAATCAGTCTATATCTCTATTACAGTGCGTACTGACGGGTGTTTACACTGAGTCTATATCCCGATTACAGTGCGTACGAACGGGTGTTTACACTGAGTCTCCATCCCTATTACAGTGCGTACTGAACGGTGTTTACACTGAGTCTATATCCCTACTACAGTGCATTCTGACGGGTGTTTACACTGAGTCTATATCCCTATTACAGTGCGTACTGACGGGTGTTTACACTGAGTCTATATCCCTATTACAGTGCGTACTGAGGGGTGTTTACACTGAGTCTATATCCCTATTACAGTGCATACTAACGGGTGTTTACACTGAGTCTATATCTCTATTACAGTGCGCACTGACGGGTGTTTACACTGAGTCTATATCCCTATTACAGTGCGTACTGACGGGTGTTTACACTGAGTCTATATCCCTATTACAGTGCGCACTGACGGGGGTTTACACTGAGTCTATATCCCTATTACAGTGCGTACTGACGGGTATTTACACTGAGTCTATATCCCTATTACAGTGCGTACTGACGGGTGTTTACACTGAGTCTATATCCCTATTACAGTGCGTACTGACGGGTGTTTACACTGAGTCTATATCCCTATTACAGTGCGCACTGACGGGTGTTTACACTGAGTCTATATCCCTATTACAGTGCGCACTGACGGGTGTTTACACTGAGTCTATATCCCTATTACAGTCCGTACTGACGGGTGTTTACACTGAGTCTATATCCCTATTACAGTGCGTACTGACGGGTGTTTACACTGAGTCTATATCCCTATTACAGTGCATACTGACGGGTGTTTACACTGACTCTATATCCCTATTACAGTGCGCACTGATGGGTGTTTACACCGAGTCTATATCCCTATTACAGTGCGCACTGACGGGTGTTTACACTGAGTCTATATCCCTATTACAGTGCATACTGACGGGTGTTTACACTGAGTCTATATCTCTATTACAGTGCGTACTGACGGGTGTTTACACCGAGTCTATATCCCTATTAGAGTGCGTACTGACGGGTGTTTACACTGAGTCTCTATCCCTATTACAGTCTGTACTGACGGGTGTTTACACTGAGTCTCTATCCCTATTAGAGTGCGTACTGACGGGTGAATTCACTGAGTCTATGTCCCTATTACAGTACGTACTGACCGGTGTTACACTGAGTCTATATCCCTATTACAGTGCGTACTGACGAGTGTTTACACTGAGTCTATATCCCTATTACAGTGCGTAGTGACGGATGTTTACACTGAGTCTATATCCCTATTACAGTGCGTACTGACGGGTGTTTACACTGAGTCTATATCCCTATTACAGTGCGTACTGACGGGTGTTTACACCGAGTCTATATCCCTATTACAGTGCGTACTGACGAGTGTTTACACTGAGTCTATATCCCTATTACAGTGCGTACTGACGGGTGTTTGCACTGAGTCCATATCCCTAATACAGTCCGTACTGACATGTGTTTACACTGAGTCTATATCCCTATTACAGTGCGTACTGACAGGTGTTTACACTGAGTCTATATCCCTATTACAGTGCATACTGACGGGTTTTTACACTGAGTCTATATCCCTATTACAGTGCATACTGATGGGTGTTTACAGTCAGTCTATATCTCTATTACAGTGCGTACTGACCGGTGTTTACACTGAGTCTATATCCCTATTACAGTGCGTACGAACGGGTGTTTACACTGAGTCTCCATCCCTATTACAGTGCGTACTGACGGGTGTTTACACTGAGTCTATATCCCTATTACAGTGCATTCTGACGGGTGTTTACACTGAGTCTATATCCCTATTACAGCGCGTACTGACGGGTGTTTACACTGAATCTATGTCCCTATTACAGTGCGTACTGACCGGTGTTACACTGAGTCTACATCCCTATTACAGTGCGTACTGACGGGTGTTTACACTGAGTCTCTATCCCTATTACAGTGCGTACTGACGGGTGTTTACACTGAGTCTATATCCCTAATACAGTGCGCACTGACGGGTGTTTACACTGAGTCTATATCCCTATTACAGTGCGCACTGACGGGTGTTTACACCGAGTCTATATCCCTATTACAGTGCGCACTGACGGGTGTTTACACCGAGTCTATATCCCTATTACAGTGCGTACTGACAAGTGTTTACACTGAGTCTATATCCCTATTACAGTGCATACTGACGGGTGTTTACACTGAGTCTATATCTCTATTACAGTGCGCTCTGACGGGAGTTTACACTGAGTCTATATCCCTATTACAGTGCGTACTGAGGGGTGTTTACACTGAGTCTATATCCCTATTACAGTGCGCACTGACGGGTGTTTACACCGAGTCTATATCCCTATTCCAGTGCGTTCTGACGAGTGTTTACACTGAGTCTATATCCCTATTACAGTGCGCACTGACGGGGGTTTACACTGAGTCTATATCCCTATTACAGTGCGTACTGACGGGTATTTACACTGAGTCTATATCCCTATTACAGTGCGTACTGACGGGTGTTTACACTGAGTCTATATCCCTATTACAGTGCGTACTGACGGGTGTTTACACTGAGTCTATATCCCTATTACAGTGCGCACTGACGGGTGTTTACACTGAGTCTATATCCCTATTACAGTGCGCACTGACGGGTGTTTACACTGAGTCTATATCCCTATTACAGTCCGTACTGACGGGTGTTTACACTGAGTCTATATCCCTATTACAGTGCGTACTGACGGGTGTTTACACTGAGTCTATATCCCTATTACAGTGCATACTGACGGGTGTTTACACTGACTCTATATCCCTATTACAGTGCGCACTGATGGGTGTTTACACCGAGTCTATATCCCTATTACAGTGCGCACTGACGGGTGTTTACACTGAGTCTATATCCCTATTACAGTGCATACTGACGGGTGTTTACACTGAGTCTATATCTCTATTACAGTGCGTACTGACGGGTGTTTACACCGAGTCTATATCCCTATTAGAGTGCGTACTGACGGGTGTTTACACTGAGTCTCTATCCCTATTACAGTCTGTACTGACGGGTGTTTACACTGAGTCTCTATCCCTATTACAGTCTGTACTGACGGGTGTTTACACTGAGTCTCTATCCCTATTACAGTGCGTACTGACGGGTGAATTCACTGAGTCTATGTCCCTATTACAGTACGTACTGACCGGTGTTACACTGAGTCTATATCCCTATTACAGTGCGTACTGACGAGTGTTTACACTGAGTCTATATCCCTATTACAGTGCGTAGTGACGGATGTTTACACTGAGTCTATATCCCTATTACAGTGCGTACTGACGGGTGTTTACACTGAGTCTATATCCCTATTACAGTGCGTACTGACGGGTGTTTACACCGAGTCTATATCCCTATTACAGTGCGTACTGACGAGTGTTTACACTGAGTCTATATCCCTATTACAGTGCGTACTGACGGGTGTTTGCACTGAGTCCATATCCCTAATACAGTCCGTACTGACATGTGTTTACACTGAGTCTATATCCCTATTACAGTGCGTACTGACAGGTGTTTACACTGAGTCTATATCCCTATTACAGTGCATACTGACGGGTTTTTACACTGAGTCTATATCCCTATTACAGTGCATACTGATGGGTGTTTACAGTCAGTCTATATCTCTATTACAGTGCGTACTGACCGGTGTTTACACTGAGTCTATATCCCTATTACAGTGCGTACGAACGGGTGTTTACACTGAGTCTCCATCCCTATTACAGTGCGTACTGACGGGTGTTTACACTGAGTCTATATCCCTATTACAGTGCATTCTGACGGGTGTTTACACTGAGTCTATATCCCTATTACAGCGCGTACTGACGGGTGTTTACACTGAATCTATGTCCCTATTACAGTGCGTACTGACCGGTGTTACACTGAGTCTATATCCCTATTACAGTGCGTACTGACGGGTGTTTACACTGAGTCTCTATCCCTATTACAGTGCGTACTGACGGGTGTTTACACTGAGTCTATATCCCTAATACAGTGCGCACTGACGGGTGTTTACACTGAGTCTATATCCCTATTACAGTGCGCACTGACGGGTGTTTACACCGAGTCTATATCCCTATTACAGTGCGCACTGACGGGTGTTTACACCGAGTCTATATCCCTATTACAGTGCGTACTGACAAGTGTTTACACTGAGTCTATATCCCTATTACAGTGCATACTGACGGGTGTTTACACTGAGTCTATATCTCTATTACAGTGCGCTCTGACGGGAGTTTACACTGAGTCTATATCCCTATTACAGTGCGTACTGAGGGGTGTTTACACTGAGTCTATATCCCTATTACAGTGCGCACTGACGGGTGTTTACACCGAGTCTATATCCCTATTCCAGTGCGTTCTGACGAGTGTTTACACTGAGTCTATATCCCTATTACAGTGCGTACTGACGAGTGTTTACACTGAGTATATATCCCTATTACAGTGCATACTGACGGGTGTTTACACTGAGTCTATATCTCTATTACAGTGCGCACTGACGGGTGTTTACACTGAGTCTATATCCCTATTACAGTGCGTACTGACGGGTGTTTACACTGAGTCTATATCCCTATTACAGTGCGCACTGACGGGTGTTTACACTGAGTCTATATCCCTATTGCAGTGCATACTGACGGGTGTTTACACTGAGTCTATCTCTCTATTACAGTGCGCACTGACGGGTGTTTACACTGAGCCTATATCCCTATTCCAGTGCTTACTGACGGGTGTTTACACTGAGTCTATATCCCTATTACAGTGCATACTGACGGGTGTTTACACTGAGTCTATATCCCTATTACAGTGCGTACTGACGGGTGTTTACACTGAGCCTATATCCCTATTACAGTGCATACTGACGGGTGTTTACACTGAGTCTATATCCCTATTACAGTGCGTACTGACGGGTGTTTACTCTGAGCCTATATCCCTATTACAGTGCGTACTGACGGGTGTTTACACTGAGTCTATATCCCTATTACAGTGCGCACTGACGGGTGTTTACACTGAGTCTATATCCCAATTACAGTGCGTACTGAGGGGTGTTTACACTGAGTCTATATCCCTATTACAGTGCGTACTTACGGGTGTTTAGACTGAGTCTATATCCCTATTACAGTGCGTACTGTCGCGTGTTTACACTGAGTCTATATCCCTATTACAGTGCATACTGACAGGAGTTTACACTGAGTCTATATCCCTATTACAGTGCGCACTGACGGGTGTTTACACTGAGTCTATATCCGTACTACAGTGCGTACTGACGGGTGTTACACTGAGTCTATATCCCTATTACAGTGCGTACTGACGGGTGTTTAGACTGAGTCTATATCCCTATTACAGTGCGTACTGTCGGGTGTTTACACTGAGTCTATATCCCTATTACAGTGCGTACTGAGGGGTGTTTACACTGAGTCTATATCCCTATTACAGTGCGCACTGACGGGTGTTTACACCGAGTCTATATCCCTATTCCAGTGCGTACTGACGAGTGTTTACACTGAGTCTATATCCCTATTACAGTGCGTACTGACGAGTGTTTACACTGAGTCTATATCCCTATTACAGTGCGTACTGTCTGGTGTTTACACTGAGTCTATATCCCTATTACAGTGTGTACTGACAGGAGTTTACACTGAGTCTATATCCCGATTACAGTGCGCACTGACGGGTGTTTACACTGAGTCTATATCCGTACTACAGTGCGTACAGACGGGCGTTACACTGAGTCTATGTCCCAATTGCAGTGCGTACTGACGGGTGTTTACACTGAGTCTATATCCCTATTACAGTGCGTACTGACGGGTGTTTACACTGAGTCTATATCCCAATTGCAGTGCGTACTGACGGGTGTTTACACTGAGTCTATATCCCTATTACAGTGCGTACTGACGGGTGTTTACACTGAGTCCATATCCCTCTTACAGTGCGTACTGACGGGTGTTTACACTGAGTCTCTATCCCTATTACAGTGCGTACTGACGGGTGTTTACACTGAGTCTATATCCCTATTACATTGCGTACTGACGGGTGTTTACACTGAGTCTCTATCCCTATTACAGTGCGTACTGTCGGGTGTTTATACTGAGTCTATATCCCTATTACAGTGCGCACTGACGGGTGTTTACACTGAGTCTATATCCCTATGACAGTGCGTACTGACGGGTGTTTACACTGAGTCTATATCCCTATTACAGTGCGTGCTGACGGGTGTTTACACTGAGTCTATATCCCTATTACAGTGTGTACTAACGGGTGTACGGTCTATATCTCTATTACAGCGTGCACTAATGGGTGTATGGTCTAGTACAGTGTGTACTAACGGGTGTATGGTCTATATCTCTATTACAGTGTGTACCAACGGGTGTACGGTCTATAGCTCTATTACAGTGTGTACTAACGGGTTTATGGTCTATATCTCTATTACAGGGTGTACTAACGGGTGTACGGTCTATGTCTCTATTACAGTGTGTACTAACGGGTGTACGGTCTATATCTCTATTCCAGTGTGTACTAACGGGTGTATGGTCTATATCTCTATTACAGTGGGTACTAACGGGTGTACCGTCTATATCTCTATTACTGTGTGTACTAACGGGTTTATGGTCTTTATCTCTATTACAGTGTGTACTAACAGGTGTATGGTCTATATCTCTATTACAGTGTGTACTAAAGGGTGTATGGTCTATTACAGTGTGCACTAACGGGTGTACGGTCTATATCTCTATTACAGTGTGTACTAACGTGTGTACGGTCTATATCTCTATACAGTGTGCACTAACGGGTGTACAGTCTATATCTCTATTACAGTGTGTACTAACAGGTGTACGATCTATATCTCTATTACAGTATGTACTAACAGGTGTAGGATCTATATCTCTATTACAATGTGTACTAAAAGGTGTAAGGTCGATTACAGTGTGTACTAAGGGGTGTACGGTTTATATCTCTATTACAGTGTGTTCTAACAGGTGTATGGTCTATACCTCTATTACAGTGTGTACTAACGGGTGTACGGTCTTTATCTCTATTACAGTGTGCACTAATGGGTGTATGGTCTATTACAGTTTGTACTAACAGATGTATGGTCTATATCTCTATTACAGTGTGTTCTAACAGGTGTATGGTCTATACCTCTATTACAGTGTGTACTAACGGGTGTACGGTCTATATCTCTTTTGCAGTGTGTACTAACGGGTGTACGGTCTATTACAGTGTGTACTAATGTGTGTACAGTCTATATCTCTATTACAGTGTGTACTAACGGGCGTATGGTCTAATACAGTGTGTACTAACGGGTGTACGGTCTATATCTCTATTACAGTGTGTACTAACGGGTGAATGGTCTATATCTCTATTACAGTGTGTACGGTCTATATCGCTATTACAGTGTGCACTAATGGGTGTATGGTCTATTACAGTGTGTACTAACTGGTGTACGGTCTATATCTCTATTACAGTGTGTACTAACGGGTCTACGGTCTATATCTCTATTACAGTGTGTACTAACGGGTGTATGGTCTATATCTCTATTACAGTGTGTACTAACGGGTGTACGGTCTATATCTCTATTACAGTGTGTACTAACGGGTTTATGGTCTTTATCTCTATTACAGTGTGTACTAACAGGTGTGTGGTCTATATCTCTATTACAGTATGTACTAACAGGTGTACGATCTATATCTCTATTACAATGTGTACGAACAGGTGTATGGTCGATTACAGTGTGTACTAAGGGGTGTCCGGTTTATATCTCTATTACAGTGTGTTCTAACAGGTGTATGGACTATATCTCTATTACAATGTGTACTAACGGGTGTACGGTCTATATCTCTATTACAGTGTGCACTAATGGGTGTATGGTCTATTACAGTGTGTACTAACAGATGTATGGTCTATATCTCTCTTACAGTGAGTACTAACGTGTGTACGGTCTATATCTCTTTTGCAGTGTGTACTAACGGGTGTACGGTCTATTACAGTGTGTACTAACGGGTGTACGGTCTATATCTCTATTACAGTGCGTACTAACGGGTGTATGGTCTAATACATTGTGTACTAACGGTTGTACGGTCTATATCTCTATTACTGTGTGTACTAACGGGTGTACGGTCTATAGCTCTATTACAGTGTGTACTAACGGGTGTACGGTCTATTGCAGTGTGTACTAACGGGTGTACGGTCTATATCTCTATTACAGTGCGTACTAACGGGTGTATGGTCTAATACATTGTGTACTAACGGTTGTACGGTCTACATCTCTATTACTGTGTGTACTAACGGGTGTACGGTCTATATCTCTATTACAGTGTGTACTAACGGGTGTACGGTCTATATCTCTATTACAGTGTGTACTAACGGGTGTATGGTCTATATCTCTATTACAGTGTGTACTAACGGGTGTACGGTCTATATCTCTATTACAGTGTGTACTAACGGGTTTATGGTCTATATCTCTATTACAGTGTGTACTAACGGGTGTATGGTCTATTACAGTGTGAACTAACGGGTGTACGGTCTATATCTCTATTACAGTGTGTACTAACGTGTGTACGGTCTATATCTCTATACAGTGTGCACTAACGGGTGTACAGTCTATATCTCTAATACAGTGTGTACTAACAGGTATACGATCTATATCTCTATTACAGTGTGTACTAACGGGTTTATGGTCTATATCTCTATTACATTGTGTACTAACGGGTGTATGGTCTATTACAGTGTGTACTAACAGGTGTGTGGTCTATATCTCTATTACAGTATGTACTAACAGGTGTACGATCTATATCTCTATTACAATGTGTACGAACAGGTGTATGGTCGATTACAGTGTGTACTAAGGGGTGTCCGGTTTATATCTCTATTACAGTGTGTTCTAACAGGTGTATGGACTATATCTCTATTACAATGTGTACTAACGGGTGTACGGTCTATATCTCTATTACAGTGTGCACTAATGGGTGTATGGTCTATTACAGTGTGTACTAACAGTTGTATGGTCTATATCTCTATTATAGTGAGTACTAACGTGTGTACGGCCTATATCTCTTTTGCAGTGTGTACTAACGGGTGTACGGTCTATTACAGTGTGTACTAACGGGTGTACGGTCTATATCTCTATTACAGTGCGTACTAACGGGTGTATGGTCTAATACATTGTGTACTAACGGTTGTACGGTCTATATCTCTATTACTGTGTGTACTAACGGGTGTACGGTCTATAGCTCTATTACAGTGTGTACTAACGGGTTTATGGTCCATATCTCAATTACAGGGTGTACTAACGGGTGTACGGTCTATATCTCTATTACAGTGTGCACTAATGGGTGTATGGTCTATTGCAGTGTGTACTAACGGGTGTACGGTCTATATCTCTATTACAGTGTGTACTAACGGGTGTACGGTCTATATCTCTATTACAGTGTGTACTAACGGGTGTATGGTCTATATCTCTATTACAGTGTGTACTAACGGGTGTACGGTCTATATCTCTATTACAGTGTGTACTAACGGGTTTATGGTCTATATCTCTATTACAGTGTGTACTAACGGGTGTATGGTCTATTACAGTGTGAACTAACGGGTGTACGGTCTATATCTCTATTACAGTGTGTACTAACGTGTGTACGGTCTATATCTCTATACAGTGTGCACTAACGGGTGTACAGTCTATATCTCTAATACAGTGTGTACTAACAGGTATACGATCTATATCTCTATTGCAGTAAGTACTAACAGGTGTACGATCTATATCTCTATTACAGTGTGTTCTAACAGGTGTATGGTCTATATCTCTATTACAGTGTGTACTAACGGGTTTATGGTCTATATCTCTATTACAGTGTGTACTAACGGGTGTATGGTCTATTACAGTGTGAACTAACGGGTGTACGGTCTATATCTCTATTACAGTGTGTACTAACGTGTGTACGGTCTATATCTCTATACAGTCTGCACTAACGGGTGTACAGTCTATATCTCTAATACAGTGTGTACTAACAGGTATACGATCTATATCTCTATTGCAGTATGTACTAACAGGTGTACGATCTATATCTCTATTACAATGTGTACTAACAGGTGTATGGTCGATTACAGTGTGTACTAAGGGGTGTACGGTCTATATCTCTATTACAGTGTGTTCTAACAGGTGTATGGTCTATATCACTATTACAGTGTGTACTAACGGGTGTACGGTCTAAATCTCTATTGCAGTGTGCACTAATGGGTGTATGGTCTAATTACAGTGTGTACTAACAGATGTATGGTCTATATCTCTATTACAGTGAGTACTAACGTGTGTACGGTCTATATCTCTTTTGCAGTGTGTACTAACGGGTGTCCGGTCTATTACAGTGTGTACTAACGGGTGTACGGTCTATATCTCTATTACAGTGTGTACTAACGGGTGTATGGTCTATTACAGTGTGTACTAACGGGTGTACCGTCTATATCTCTATTACAGTGTGTACTAACGTGTGTACGGTCTATATCTCTATTACAGTGTGCACTAACGGGTGTACGATCTATAACTCCATTACAGTGTGTACTAACGTGTGCATGGTCTATATCTCTATTACAGTGTGTACTAACGGGTGTACGGTCAATTACAGTGTGCACTAATGGGTGTACGATCTATATCTCTATTACAGTGTGCACTAATGGGTGTACGATCTATATCTCTATTACAGTGTGTACTAACAGGTGTATGGTCGATTACAGTGTGTACTAACGGGTGTATGATCTATATCTCTATTACAGTGTGCACTACCGGGTGTACGGTCTATATCTCTATTACAGTGTGTACTAATGGGTGTGCGGTCTGTATCTCTGTTGCAGTGTGTACTAACGGGTGTACGGTCTATATCACTATTACAGTGTGTACTAACGGGAGTACGGTCTATATCTCTATTACAGTGTGTACTAACGGGTGTACGGTCTATGTCTCTATTACAGTGTGTACTAGCAGGTGTATGGTCGATTACAGTGTGTACTAACGGGTAAATGGTCTATATCTCTATGACAGTGTGCACTAACGGGTGTACGGTCTATATCTCTATTACAGTGTGTACTAACGGGTGTACGGTCTATATCTCTATTCCAGTGTGTACTAACGGGTGTATGGTCTATATCTCTATTACAGTGGGTACTAACGGGTGTACCGTCTATATCTCTATTACTGTGTGTACTAACGGGTTTATGGTCTTTATCTCTATTACAGTGTGTACTAACAGGTGTATGGTCTATATCTCTATTACAGTGTGTACTAAAGGGTGTATGGTCTATTACAGTGTGCACTAACGGGTGTACGGTCTATTTCTCTATTACAGTGTGTACTAACGTGTGTACGGTCTATATCTCTATACAGTGTGCACTAACGGGTGTACAGTCTATATCTCTATTACAGTGTGTACTAACAGGTGTACGATCTATATCTCTATTACAGTATGTACTAACAGGTGTAGGATCTATATCTCTATTACAATGTGTACTAAAAGGTGTAAGGTCGATTACAGTGTGTACTAAGGGGTGTACGGTTTATATCTCTATTACAGTGTGTTCTAACAGGTGTATGGTCTATACCTCTATTACAGTGTGTACTAACGGGTGTACGGTCTTTATCTCTATTACAGTGTGCACTAATGGGTGTATGGTCTATTACAGTTTGTACTAACAGATGTATGGTCTATATCTCTATTACAGTGTGTTCTAACAGGTGTATGGTCTATACCTCTATTACAGTGTGTACTAACGGGTGTACGGTCTATATCTCTTTTGCAGTGTGTACTAACGGGTGTACGGTCTATTACAGTGTGTACTAATGTGTGTACAGTCTATATCTCTATTACAGTGTGTACTAACGGGCGTATGGTCTAATACAGTGTGTACTAACGGGTGTACGGTCTATATCTCTATTACAGTGTGTACTAACGGGTGAATGGTCTATATCTCTATTACAGTGTGTACGGTCTATATCGCTATTACAGTGTGCACTAATGGGTGTATGGTCTATTACAGTGTGTACTAACTGGTGTACGGTCTATATCTCTATTACAGTGTGTACTAACGGGTCTACGGTCTATATCTCTATTACAGTGTGTACTAACGGGTGTATGGTCTATATCTCTATTACAGTGTGTACTAACGGGTGTACGGTCTATATCTCTATTACAGTGTGTACTAACGGGTTTATGGTCTTTATCTCTATTACAGTGTGTACTAACAGGTGTGTGGTCTATATCTCTATTACAGTATGTACTAACAGGTGTACGATCTATATCTCTATTACAATGTGTACGAACAGGTGTATGGTCGATTACAGTGTGTACTAAGGGGTGTCCGGTTTATATCTCTATTACAGTGTGTTCTAACAGGTGTATGGACTATATCTCTATTACAATGTGTACTAACGGGTGTACGGTCTATATCTCTATTACAGTGTGCACTAATGGGTGTATGGTCTATTACAGTGTGTACTAACAGATGTATGGTCTATATCTCTATTACAGTGAGTACTAACGTGTGTACGGTCTATATCTCTTTTGCAGTGTGTACTAACGGGTGTACGGTCTATTACAGTGTGTACTAACGGGTGTACGGTCTATATCTCTATTACAGTGCGTACTAACGGGTGTATGGTCTAATACATTGTGTACTAACGGTTGTACGGTCTATATCTCTATTACTGTGTGTACTAACGGGTGTACGGTCTATAGCTCTATTACAGTGTGTACTAACGGGTGTACGGTCTATTGCAGTGTGTACTAACGGGTGTACGGTCTATATCTCTATTACAGTGCGTACTAACGGGTGTATGGTCTAATACATTGTGTACTAACGGTTGTACGGTCTACATCTCTATTACTGTGTGTACTAACGGGTGTACGGTCTATATCTCTATTACAGTGTGTACTAACGGGTGTACGGTCTATATCTCTATTACAGTGTGTACTAACGGGTGTATGGTCTATATCTCTATTACAGTGTGTACTAACGGGTGTACGGTCTATATCTCTATTACAGTGTGTACTAACGGGTTTATGGTCTATATCTCTATTACAGTGTGTACTAACGGGTGTATGGTCTATTACAGTGTGAACTAATGGGTGTACGGTCTATATCTCTATTACAGTGTGTACTAACGTGTGTACGGTCTATATCTCTATACAGTGTGCACTAACGGGTGTACAGTCTATATCTCTAATACAGTGTGTACTAACAGGTATACGATCTATATCTCTATTACAGTGTGTACTAACGGGTTTATGGTCTATATCTCTATTACATTGTGTACTAACGGGTGTATGGTCTATTACAGTGTGTACTAACAGGTGTGTGGTCTATATCTCTATTACAGTATGTACTAACAGGTGTACGATCTATATCTCTATTACAATGTGTACGAACAGGTGTATGGTCGATTACAGTGTGTACTAAGGGGTGTCCGGTTTATATCTCTATTACAGTGTGTTCTAACAGGTGTATGGACTATATCTCTATTACAATGTGTACTAACGGGTGTACGGTCTATATCTCTATTACAGTGTGCACTAATGGGTGTATGGTCTATTACAGTGTGTACTAACAGATGTATGGTCTATATCTCTATTATAGTGAGTACTAACGTGTGTACGGCCTATATCTCTTTTGCAGTGTGAACTAACGGGTGTACGGTCTATTACAGTGTGTACTAACGGGTGTACGGTCTATATCTCTATTACAGTGCGTACTAACGGGTGTATGGTCTAATACATTGTGTACTAACGGTTGTACGGTCTATATCTCTATTACTGTGTGTACTAACGGGTGTACGGTCTATAGCTCTATTACAGTGTGTACTAACGGGTTTATGGTCCATATCTCTATTACAGGGTGTACTAACGGGTGTACGGTCTATATCTCTATTACAGTGTGCACTAATGGGTGTATGGTCTATTGCAGTGTGTACTAACGGGTGTACGGTCTATATCTCTATTACAGTGTGTACTAACGGGTGTACGGTCTATATCTCTATTACAGTGTGTACTAACGGGTGTATGGTCTATATCTCTATTACAGTGTGTACTAACGGGTGTACGGTCTATATCTCTATTACAGTGTGTACTAACGGGTTTATGGTCTATATCTCTATTACAGTGTGTACTAACGGGTGTATGGTCTATTACAGTGTGAACTAACGGGTGTACGGTCTATATCTCTATTACAGTGTGTACTAACGTGTGTACGGTCTATATCTCTATACAGTGTGCACTAACGGGTGTACAGTCTATATCTCTAATACAGTGTGTACTAACAGGTATACGATCTATATCTCTATTGCAGTATGTACTAACAGGTGTACGATCTATATCTCTATTACAGTGTGTTCTAACAGGTGTATGGTCTATATCTCTATTACAGTGTGTACTAACGGGTTTATGGTCTATATCTCTATTACAGTGTGTACTAACGGGTGTATGGTCTATTACAGTGTGAACTAACGGGTGTACGGTCTATATCTCTATTACAGTGTGTACTAACGTGTGTACGGTCTATATCTCTATACAGTCTGCACTAACGGGTGTACAGTCTATATCTCTAATACAGTGTGTACTAACAGGTATACGATCTATATCTCTATTGCAGTATGTACTAACAGGTGTACGATCTATATCTCTATTACAATGTGTACTAACAGGTGTATGGTCGATTACAGTGTGTACTAAGGGGTGTACGGTCTATATCTCTATTACAGTGTGTTCTAACAGGTGTATGGTCTATATCACTATTACAGTGTGTACTAACGGGTGTACGGTCTAAATCTCTATTGCAGTGTGCACTAATGGGTGTATGGTCTAATTACAGTGTGTACTAACAGATGTATGGTCTATATCTCTATTACAGTGAGTACTAACGTGTGTACGGTCTATATCTCTTTTGCAGTGTGTACTAACGGGTGTCCGGTCTATTACAGTGTGTACTAACGGGTGTACGGTCTATATCTCTATTACAGTGTGTACTAACGGGTGTATGGTCTATTACAGTGTGTACTAACGGGTGTACCGTCTATATCTCTATTACAGTGTGTACTAACGTGTGTACGGTCTATATCTCTATTACAGTGTGCACTAACGGGTGTACGATCTATAACTCCATTACAGTGTGTACTAACGTGTGCATGGTCTATATCTCTATTACAGTGTGTACTAACGGGTGTACGGTCTATTACAGTGTGCACTAATGGGTGTACGATCTATATCTCTATTACAGTGTGCACTAATGGGTGTACGATCTATATCTCTATTACAGTGTGTACTAACAGGTGTATGGTCGATTACAGTGTGTACTAACGGGTGTATGATCTATATCTCTATTACAGTGTGCACTACCGGGTGTACGGTCTATATCTCTATTACAGTGTGTACTAATGGGTGTGCGGTCTGTATCTCTGTTGCAGTGTGTACTAACGGGTGTACGGTCTATATCACTATTACAGTGTGTACTAACGGGAGTACGGTCTATATCTCTATTACAGTGTGTACTAACGGGTGTACGGTCTATGTCTCTATTACAGTGTGTACTAGCAGGTGTATGGTCGATTACAGTGTGTACTAACGGGTAAATGGTCTATATCTCTATGACAGTGTGCACTAACGGGTGTACGGTCTATATCTCTATTACAGTGTGTACTAACGGGTGTACGGTCTATATCTCTATTACAGTGTGTACTAACGGGTGTACGGTCTATATCTCTATTACAGTGTGCACTAACGGGTGTACGGTCTATGTCTCTATTACAGTGTGCACTAACGGGTGTACATTCTATATCTCTAGTGCAGTGTGTACTAACGGGTGTACAATCTATATCTCTATTACAGTGTGCACTAATGGGTGTATGGTCTATATCTCTATTACAGTGTGTACTAACGGGTGTACGGTCTATATCTCTGTTACAGTGTGTACTAACGGGTGTATGGTCTATTACAGTGTGTACTAACGGGTGTACGGTCTATATCTCTGTTACAGTGTGTACTAACGGGTGTACGGTCTATATCTTTATTACAGTGTGTACTAACGGGTGTACGGTCTATATCTCTATTACAGTGTGCACTAACGGATGTACGGTCTATGTCTCTATTGCAGTGTGCACTAACGAGTGTACGGTCTATATCTCTATTACAGTGTGCACTAACGGGTGTACGGTCTATGTCTCTATTACAGTGTGTACTAACGGGTGTACAGTCGATATCTCTATTACAGTGTGTACTAACGGGTGTACGGTCTATATCTCTATTACAGTGTGTACTAACGTGTGTACGATCTATATCTCTATTGCAGTGTGTACTAACAGGTGTATGGTCTATTACAGTGTGTACTAACGGGTGTACGGTCTATATCTCTGTTACAGTGTGTACTAACGGGTGTACGGTCTATATCTCTATTACAGTGTGTACTAACGGGTGGACGGTCTATATCTCTATTATAGTGTGCACTAACGGGTGTACGGTCTATGTCTCTATTACAGTGTGCACTAACGGGTGTACGTTCTATATCTCTATTGCAGTGTGTACTAACGGGTGTACAATCTATATCTCTATTACAGTGTGCACTAATGGGTGTATGGTCTATTACAGTCTGTACTAACTGGTGCATAGTCTATATCTCTATTACAGTGTGTACTAACGGTGTATGGTCTATATCTCTATTACAGTGTGTACTAACGGGTGTTTGGTCTATATCTCTATTACAGTGTGTACTAACGGGTGTACGGTCTATATCGCTATTACAGTGTGTAATAGCGGGAGTATGGTCTATTACAGTATGTACTAATGGGTGTATGGTCTATTACAGTGTGCACTAATGGATGTATGGTCTATTACAGTGTGTACTAACAGGTGTACGGCCTATATCTCCACTACAGTGTGCACTAAGGGATGTATGGTCTATTACAGTGTGTACTAACGGGTGTACGGTCTATATCTCTATTATAGTGTGCACTAACGGGTGTATGGTCTATTACAGTGTGCATTAATGGGTGTATGGTCAATAACTCCATTACAGTGTGTAATAATGGGTGTATGGTCTATAACTCCATTACAGGGTGTAATAATGGGTGTATGGTCTATAACTCCATTACAGTGTGTAATAATGGGTGTACGGTCTATTACAGTGTGTACTAACAGGTGTACGATCTATAACTCTATTACAGTGTGTACGAACGGGTGTACGGTCTATATCTCTATTACAGTGTGTACTAACGGGTGTACAATCTACATCTCTATTACAGTGTGTACTAACGGGTGTATGGTCTATTACAGTGTGTACTAATGGATGTATGGTCTATTACAGTGTGTACTAACAGGTGTACGGTCTATATCTCTATTACAGTGTGCACTAAGGGGTGTATGGTCTATTGCAGTGTGTACTAACGGGTGTACAGTCTATATCTCTATCACAGTGTGCTCTATTGTGTGTATGGTCTATATCTCTATTACAGGGTGTACTAACGGGTGTACAGTCTATAGCTCTATTACAGTGTGTGCTAACGTGTGTATGGTCTATTACAGTGTGTACTAACGGGTGTACGGTCTATATCTCTATTACAGTGTGTACTAACGGGTGTACGGTCTATATCTCTATTACATTGTGCACTAATGGGTGAACGATCTATAACTCCATTACAGTGTGTACTAACGGGTGTATGGTCGATTACTGTGTGTACTAACAGGTTTATGTTCTATATCTCTATTACGGGGTGTACTAACAGGTGTGCGATCTATATCTCTATTACAGTGTTTACTAATGGGTGTACGGACTATATCTCTATTACTCTGTGTACGAACGGGTGTATGGTCTATATCTCTTTTACAGTGTGTACTAACGGGTGTACGGTCTACATCTGTATTACAGTGTGTACTAACGGGTGTATGGTCTATATCTCTATTACAGTGTGTACTAACAGGTGTACGATCTATATCCCTATTACAGTGTGTACTAACAGGTGTACGATCTATATCTCTATTACAGTGTGTACTAACAGGTGTATGGTCGATTACAGTGTGTACTAACGGGTGTACGGTCTATATCTCTATTACAGGGTGTACTAACTGGTGTACGGTCTATATCTCTATTACAGTGTGTACTAACAGGTGTATGGTCGATTACAGTGTGTACTAACGGGTGTACGGTCTATATCTCTATTACAGGGTGTACTAACTGGTGTACGGTCTATATCTCTATTACAGCGTGCACTAATGGGTGTATGGTCTATTACAGTGTGTACTAACGGGTGTATGGTCTATATCTCTATTACAGTGTGTACTAACGGGTGTACGGTCTATAGCTCTATTACAGTGTGTACTAACGGGTTTATGGTCTATATCTCTATTACAGAGTGTACTAACGGGTGTACGGTCTATATCTCTATTACAGTGTGCACTAATGGGTGTATGGTCTATTACAGTGTGTACTAATGGGTGTTCGGTCTATATCTCTATTACAGTGTGTACTAACGAGTGTACGGTCTATATCTCTATTACAGTGTGTACTAACGGGTGTACGGTCTATATCTCTATTACAGTGTGTACTAACGGGTCTATGGTCTATATCTCTATTACAGTGTGTACTAACGGGTGTACGGTCTATATCTCTATTACAGTGTGTACTAACAGGTTTATGGTCTTTATCTCTATTACAGAGTGTACTAACAGGTGTATGGTCTATATCTCTATTGCAGTGTGTACTAACGGGTGTACGGTCTATAGCTCTATTACAGTGTGTACTAACGGGTTGATGGTCAATATCACTATTACAGTGTGTACTAACGGATGTATGGTCTATTCCAGTGTGTACTAACGGGTGTACGGTCTATATCTCTATTACAGTGTGCACTAAGGGGTGTATGGTCTATTACAGTGTGTACTAACGTGTGTACGGTCTATATCTCTATACAGTGTGCACTAACGGGTGTACAGTCTATATCTCTATTACAGTATGTACTAACAGGTGTACGATCTATATCTCTATTACAGTATGTACTAACAGGTGTACGATCTATATCTCTATTACAATGTGTACTAACAGGTGTATGGTCGATTACAGTGTGTACTAAGGGGTGTACGGTCTATATCTCTATTACAGTGTGTTCTAAAATGTGTATGGTCTATATCTCTATTACAGTGTGTACTAACGGGTGTACGGTCTATATCTCTATGACAGTGTGCACTGATGGGTGTATGGTCTATTACAGTGTGTACTAACAGATGTATGGTCTATATCTCTATTACAGTGAGTACTAACGGGTGTACGGTCTAAATCTCTTTTGCAGTGTGTACTAACGGGTGTACGGTCTATTACAGTGTGTACTAACGGGTGTACGGTCTATATCTCTATTACAGTGTGTACTAACGGGTGTATGGTCTATTACAGTGTGTACTAACGGGTGTACGGTCTATATCTCTATTACAGTGTGTACTAACGTGTGTACGGTCTATATCTCTATTACAGTGTGTACTAACGGGTATACGATCTATAACTCCATTACAGTGTGAACTAACGGGTGTATGGTCTATATCTCTATTACAGTGTGTACTAACGGGTGTACGGTCTATTACAGTGTGCACTAATGGGTGTATGATCTATATCTCTATTACAGTGTGCACTAATGGGTGTACGATCTATATCTCTATTACAGTGTGTACTAACAGGTGTATGGTCGATTACAGTGTGTACTAACGGGTGTATGGTCTATATCTCTATTACAGTGTGTACTAACAGGTGTTTGGTCGATTACAGTGTGTACTAACGGGTGTATGGTCTATAACTCAATTACAGTGTGTACTAACGGGTGTATGGTCTATATCTCTATTACAGTGTGTACTAACGGGTGTACGGTCTATTACAGTGTGCACTAATGGGTGTATGGTCTATGTCTCTATTACAGTGTGTACTAACGGGTGTACGGTCTATATCTCTATTACAGTGTGTACTAACGGGTGTACGGTCTATTACAGTGTGCACTAATGGGTGTATGGTCTATGTCTCTATTACAGTGTGTACTAACGGGTGTACGGTCTATATCTCTATTACAGTGTGCACTAACGGGTGTACGGTTTATATCTCTATTACAGTGTGTACTAACGGGTGTGCGGCCTATATCTCTATTACAGTGCGTACTAACGGGTGTACGGTCTATGTCTCTATTACAGTGTGTACTAACAGCTGTATGGTCGATTACAGTGTGTACTAACGGGTATTTGGTCTATATCTCTATTACAGTGTGCACTAACGGGTGTACAGTCTATATCTTTATTAAAGTGTGTACTAACGGGTGTACGGTCTATATCTCTATTACAGTGTGCACTAACGGGTGTACGGTTTATATCTCTATTACAGTGTGTACTAACGGGTGTGCGGCCTATATCTCTATTACAGTGTGTACTAACGGGTGTACGGTCTATGTCTCTATTACAGTGTGTACTAACAGCTGTATGGTCGATTACAGTGTGTACTAACGGGTATTTGGTCTATATCTCTATTACAGTGTGCACTAACGGGTGTACAGTCTATATCTTTATTAAAGTGTGTACTAACGGGTGTACGGTCTATATCTCTGTTACAGCGTGTACTAACGGGTGTACGGTCTATATCTCTATTACAGTGTGCACTAATGGGTGTACGATCTATAGAACATAGAACATAGAAAATACAGCACAGAACAGGCCCTTCGGCCCACGATGTTGTGCCGAACCTTTGTCCTAGATTAATCATAGATTATCATTGAATTCACAGTGCAGAAGGAGGCCATTCGGCCCCCCGAGTCTGCACCGGCTCTTGGAAAGAGCACCACACCCAAACTCAACAACTCCACCCAACACCAAGGGCAATTTGGACATTAAGGGCAATTTATCATTGGCCAATTCACCTAACCCGCACATCTTTGGACTGTGGGAGGAAACCGGAGCACCCGGAGGAAACCCACGCAGACAAAGAACAAAGAACAAAGAAATGTACAGCACAGGAACAGGCCCTTCGGCCCTCCAAGCCCGCGCCGACCATACTGCCCGACTAAACTACAATCTTCTACACTTCCTGGGTCCGTATCCTTCTATTCCCATCCTATTCATATATTTGTCAAGATGCCCCTTAAATGTCCCTATCGTCCCTGCTTCCACTACCTCCTCCGGTAGCGAGTTCCAGGCACCCACTACCCTCTGCGTAAAAAACTTGCCTCGTACATCTACTCTAAACCTTGCCCCTCTCACCTTAAACCTATGCCCCCTAGTAATTGACCCCTCTACCCTGGGGAAAAGCCTCTGACTATCCACTCTGTCTATGCCCCTCATAATTTTGTAGACCTCTATCAGGTCGCCCCTCAACCTCCTTCGTTCCAGAGAGAACAAACCGAGTTTATTCAATCGCTCCTCATAGCTTATGCCCTCCATACCAGGCAACATTCTGGTAAATCTCTTCTGCACCCTCTCTAAAGCCTCCACATCCTTCTGGTAGTGTGGCGACCAGAATTGAACACTATACTCCAAGTGTGGCCTAACTAAGGTCCTATACAGCTGCAACATGACTTGCCAATTCTTATACTCAATGCCCCGTCCAATGAAGGCAAGCATGCCGTATGCCTTCTTGACTACCTTCTCCACCTGTGTTGCCCCTTTCAATGACCTGTGGACCTGTACTCCTAGATCTCTTTGACTTTCAATACTCTTGAGGGTTCTACCATTTACTGTATATTCCCTACCTGCATTAGCCCTTCCAAAATGCATTACCTCACATTTGTCCGGATTAAACTCCATCTGCCATCTCTCCGCCCAAGTCTCCAGACAATCTAAATCCTGCTGTATCCTCAGACAGTCCTCATCGCTATCCGCAATTCCACCAACCTTTGTGTCGTCTGCAAACTTACTAATCAGACCAGTTACATTTTCCTCCAAATCATTTATATATACTACAAACAGCAAAGGTCCCAGCACTGATCCCTGTGGAACACCACTGGTCACAGCCCTCCAATTAGAAAAGCATCCCTCCATTGCTACCCTCTGCCTTCTATGGCCTAGCCAGTTCTGAATCCACCTTGCCAGCTCACCCCTGATCCCGTGTGACTTCACCTTTTGTACTAGTCTACCATGAGGGACCTTGTCAAAGGCCTTACTGAAGTCCATGTAGACAACATCCACTGCCCTACCTGCATCAATCATCTTAGTGACCTCCTCGAAAAACTCTATCAAGTTAGTGAGACACGACCTCCCCTTCACAAAACCGTGCTGCCTCTCACTAATACGTCCATTTGCTTCCAAATGGGAGTAGATCCTGTCTCGAAGAATTCTCTCCAGTAATTTCCCTACCACTGAAGTAAGGCTCACCGGCCTGTAGTTCCCGGGATTATCCTTGCTACCCTTCTTAAACAGAGGAACAACATTGGCTATTCTCCAGTCCTCCGGGACATCCCCTGAAGACAGCGAGGATCCAAAGATTTCTGTCAAAAAAGACATGGGGAGGATGTGCAGACTCCGCACAGACAGTGACCCAAGCCGGAATCGAACCTGGGACCATGGAGCTGTGAAGCAATTGTGCTATCCACAATGCTACCGTGCTGCCCTTAAGAACAAATAAATCTACACTATATCATTTTACCGTAATCCATGTACCTATCCAATAGCTGCTTGAAGGTCCCTAATGTTTCCGACTCAACTACTTCCACAGGCAGTGCATTCCATGCCCCCACTACTCTCTGGGTAAAGAAACTACCTCTGATATCCCTCCTATATCTTCCACCTTTCACCTTAAATTTATGTCCCCTTGTAATGGTGTGTTCCACCCGGGGAAAAAGTCTCTGACTGTCTATCTATCTATTCCACTGATCATCTTATAAACCTCTATCAAGTCGCCCCTCATCCTTCTCCGCTCTAATGAGAAAAGGCCTAGCACCCTCAACCTTTCCTCGTAAGACCTACTCTCCATTCCAGGCAACATCCTGGTAAATCTTCTTTGCACCTTTTCCAGAGCTTCCACATCCTTCCTAAAATGAGGCGACCAGAACTGTACACAGTACTCCAAATGTGGCCTTACCAAAGTTTTGTACAGCTGCATCATCACCTCACGGCTCTTAAATTCAATCCCTCTGTTAATGAACGCTATAACTCCATTACAGTGTGTACTAACGGGTGTATGGTCGATTACTGTGTGTACTAACAGGTGTATGGTCTATATCTCTATTACAGTGTGTACTAACAGGTGCACGGTCTATATCTCTACTACAGTGTGTACTAACGGGTGTACGGTCTACATCTCTATTACAGTGTGTACTAACGGGTGTATGGTCTATATCTCTACTACAGTGTGTACTAACAGGTGTACGATCTATATCCCTATTACAGTGTGTACTAACAGGTGTACGATCTAAATCTCTATTACAGTGTGTACTAACAGGTGTATGGTCGATTACAGTGTGTACTAACGGGTGTACGGTCTATATCTCTATTACAGTGTGTACTAACGGGTGTACGGTCTATATCTCTATTACAGTGTGCACTAATGGGTGTATGGTCTATTACAGTGTGTACTAACGGGTGTATGGTCTATATCTCTATTACAGTGTGTACTAGCGGGTGTACGGTCTATAGCTCTATTACAGTGTGTACTAACGGGTTTATGGTCTATATCTCTATTACAGGGTGTACTAACGGGTGTACGGTCTATATCTCTATTACAGTGTGCACTAATGGGTGTATGGTCTATTACAGTGTGTACTAACGGGTGTACGGTCTATATCTCTATTACAGTGTGTACTAACTGGTGTACGGTCTATATCTCTATTACAGTGTGTACTAACGGGTGTACGGTCTATATCTCTATTACACTGTGTACTAACGGGTGTATGGTCTATATCTCTATTACAGTGTGTACTAACGGGTGTACGGTCAATATCACTATTACAGTGTGTACTAACGGGTTTATGGTCTTTATCTCTATTACAGTGTGTACTAACAGGTGTATGGTCTACATCTATATTACAGTGTGTACTAACGGGTGTACGGTCTATATCTCTATTACAGTGTGTACTAACGGGTTTATGGTCAATATCTCTATTACAGTGTGTACTAACGGGTGTATGGTCTTTTACAGTGTGCACTAACGGGTGTACGGTCTATATCTCTATTACAGTGTGCACTAAGGGGTGTATGGTCTATTACAGTGTGCACTAACGGGTGTACAGTCTATATCTCTATTACAGTGTGTACTAACAGGTGTACGATCTATATATCTATTACAGTATGTACTAACAGGTGTACGATCTATACCTCTATTACAATGTGTACTAACAGGTGTATGGTCGATTACAGTGTGTACTAAGGGGTGTACGGTCTATATCTCTATTACAGTGTGTTCTAACAGGTGTATGATCTATATCTCTATTACAGTGTGCACTAATGGGTGTATGGTCTATTACAGTGTGTACTAACAGATGTATGGTCTATATCTCTATTACAGTGAGTACTAACGGGTGTACGGTCTATATCTCTTTTGCAGTGTGTACTAACGGGTGTACGGTCTATTACAGTGTGTACTAACGGGTGTACGGTCTATATCTTTATTGCAGTTTGTACTAACGGGTGTACAGTCTATATCTCTATTACAGTGTGTACTAACGGGTGTATGGTCTATTACAGTGTGTACTAACGGGTGTACGGTCTATTTCTCTATTACAGTGTGCACTAACGGGTGTATGGTCTATATCTCTATTACAGTGTGTACTAACGTGTGTACGGTCTATATCTCTATTACAGTGTGCACTAACGGGTGTACGATCTATAACTCCATTACAGTGTGTACTAACGGGTGTATGGTCTATATGTCTATTACAGTGTGTACTAACGGGTGTATGGTCTATTACAGTGTGTACTAACGGGTGTACGGTCTTTATCTCTATTACAGTGTGCACTAACGGGTGTATGGTCTATATCTCTATTACAGTGTGCACTAATGGGTGTACGATCTATATCTCTATTACAGTGTGTACTAATGGGTGTACGATCTATATCTCTATTACAGTGTGTACTAACAGGTGTATGGTCGATTACAGTGTGTACTAACGGGTGTATGGTCTATATCTCAATTACAGTGTGCACTAACGGGTGTACGGTCTATATCTCTATTACAGTGTGTACTAACGGGTGTACGGTCTATATCTCTATTACAGTGTGTACTAACAGGTTTATGGTCTATATCTCTATTGCAGTGTGTACTAACGGGTGTAAGGTCTATATCTCTATTGCAGTGTGTACTAACGGGTGTAAGGTCTATATCTCTATTACAGTGTGTACTAATGGGTGTATGGTCGATTACAGTGTGTACTAACGGGTGTACGGTCTATATCTCTATTACAGTGTGTACTAACGGGTGTAAGGTCTATATCTCTATTACAGTGTGTACTAATGGGTGTATGGTCTATTACAGTGTGTACTAACGGGTGTACGGTCTATATCTCTATTACAGTGTGTACTAACGGGTGTACGGTCTATATCTCTATTACAGTGTGTACTAACGGGTGTACGGTCTATATCTTTATTGCAGTTTGTACTAACGGGTGTACAGTCTATATCTCTATTACAGTGTGTACTAACGGGTGTACGGTCTATATCTCTATTACAGTGTGTACTAACGTGTGCACGGTCTATATCTCTATCACAGTGTGCACTAACGGGTGTATGGTCCATATCTCTATTACAGTGTGTACTAACGGGTGTACAGTCTATATCTCTATTGCAGTGTGTACTAACGTGTGCACAGTCTATATCTCTATTACAGTATGTACTAACGGGTGTACGGTCTATATCTCTATTACAGTGTGTACTAACGGGTGCACAGTCTATATCTCTATCACAGTGTGTACTAACGGGTGCACAGTCTATATCTCTATCACAGTGTGTACTAACGTGTGAATGGTCTATATCTCTATTACAGTGTGCTCTATTGTGTGTATGGTCTATATCTCTATTACAGTGTGTACTAAGGGGTGTACGGTCTATATGTCTATTACAGTGTGTACTAATGGGTGTATGGTCTATTACAGTGTGTACTAACGGGTGTACGGTCTATATCTCTATCACAGTGTGTACTAACGGGTGCACAGTCTATATCTCTATCACAGTGTGTACTAACGTGTGCACAGTCTATATCTCTATTACAGTGTGCTCTATTGTGTGTATGGTCTATATCTCTATTACAGTGTGTACTAAGGGGTGTACGGTCTATATGTCTATTACAGTGTGTTCTAACGAGTGCACAGTCTATATCGCTATTACAGTGTGTACTAACGTGTGTACAGTCTATATCTCTATTACAGTGTGTACTAAGGGGTGTACGGTCTCTATCTCTATTACAGTGTGTACTAACGGGTGTACAGTCTATAGCTCTCTTACAGTGTGTACTAACGTGTGCACAGTCTATATCTCTATTACAGTGTGTAAAACATGTGTACAGGCTATATCTCTATTGCAGTGTGTACTAACGTGTGTACAATCTATATCTCTATTACAGTGTGCACTAATGGGTGTATGGTCTATTACAGTGTGTACTAACAGATGTATGGTCTATATCTCTATTACAGTGAGTACTAACGGGTGTACGGTCTATATCTCTTTTGCAGTGTGTACTAACTGGTGTACGGTCTATTACAGTGAGTACTAACGTGTGTAAGGTCTATATCTCTATTACTGTGTGTACTAACGGGTTTATGGTCTATTACAGTGTGTACTAACGGGTGTACGGTCTATATCTTTATTACAGTGTGTACTAACGTGTGTACGGTCTATATGTATATTACAGTGTGCACTAACGGGTGCACGATCTATAACTCCATTACAGTGTGTACTAACGGGTGTATGGTCTATATCTCTATTACAGTGTGTACTAACGGGTGTACGGTCTATTACAGTGTGCACTAATGGGTATACGATCTATAACTCTATTACAGTGTGCACTAATGGGTGTACGATCTATATCTCTATTACAGTGTGTACTAACAGGTGTATGGTCGATTACAGTGTGTACTAACGGGTGTATGGTCTATCTCTCTATTACAGTGAGCACTAACGGGTGTACGGTCGATATCTCTATTACAGTGTGTACTAATGGGTGTACGGTCTATATCTCTGTTACAGTGTGTACTAACGGGTGTACGGTCTATATCTCTATTACAGTGTGTACTAACAGGTGTATGGTCGATTACAGTGTGTACTAACGGGTGTATGGTCTATATCTCTATTACAGTGTGCACTAACGGGTGTACGGTCTATATCTCTATTGCAGTGTGTACTAACGGGTGTACGGTCTATATCTCTATTACAGTGTGTACTAACGGGTGTACGGTCTATGTCTCTATTACAGTGTGTACTAACAGGTGTATGGTCGATTACAGTGTGTACTAACGGGTGTACGGTCTATATCTCTGTTACAGTGTGTACTAACGGGTGTACGGTCTATATCTCCATTACAGTGTGTACTAACAGGTGTATGGTCTATATCTCTATTACAGTGTGCACTAACGGGTGTACGGTCCATGTCTCTATTACAGTGTGCACTAACCGGTGTACGATCTATAACTCTATTACAGTGTGTACGAACGGATGTACGGTCTATATCTCTATTACAGTGTGTACTAACGGGTGTATGGTCTATTACAGTGTGTACTAACGGGTGTACGGTCTATAAGTCTATTAAAGTGTGCACTAACGGGTGTACGGTCTATATCTCTATTACAGTGTGCACTAACGGGTGTACGATCTATAACTCCATTACAGTGTGTACTAACGGGTGTATGGTCTATATCTCTATTACAGTGTGTACTAACGGGTGTATGGTCTATTACAGTGTGTACTAACGGGTGTACGGTCTATTTCTCTATTACAGTGTGCACTAACGGGTGTATGGTCTATATCTCTATTACAGTGTGTACTAACGTGTGTACGGTCTATATCTCTATTACAGTGTGCACTAACGGGTGTACGATCTATAACTCCATTACAGTGTGTACTAACGGGTGTATGGTCTATATGTCTATTACAGTGTGTACTAACGGGTGTATGGTCTATTACAGTGTGTACTAACGGGTGTACGGTCTTTATCTCTATTACAGTGTGCACTAACGGGTGTATGGTCTATATCTCTATTACAGTGTGCACTAATGGGTGTACGATCTATATCTCTATTACAGTGTGTACTAATGGGTGTACGATCTATATCTCTATTACAGTGTGTACTAACAGGTGTATGGTCGATTACAGTGTGTACTAACGGGTGTATGGTCTATATCTCAATTACAGTGTGCACTAACGGGTGTACGGTCTATATCTCTATTACAGTGTGTACTAACGGGTGTACGGTCTATATCTCTATTACAGTGTGTACTAACGTGTGCACGGTCTATATCTCTATTACAGTGTGCACTAACGGGTGTACGATCTATAACTCCATTACAGTGTGTACTAACGGGTGTATGGTCTATATCTCTATTACAGTGTGTACTAACGGGTGTATGGTCTATAACAGTGTGTACTAACGGGTGTACGGTCTTTAACTCTTTACAGTGTGAACTAACAGGTGTACGGTCTACAACTCTATTACAGTGTGTACTAACGGGTGTACGGTCTATATCTCTATTACAGTGTTTACTAACGTGTGTACGGTCTATGTCACTATTACCGTGTGGACTAACAGGTGTATGGTCGATTACAGTGTGCACTAACGGGTGTACGATCTATAACTCCATTACAGTGTGTACTAACGGGTGTATGGTCTATATGTCTATTACAGTGTGTACTAACGGGTGTATGGTCTATTACAGTGTGTACTAACGGGTGTACGGTCTTTATCTCTATTACAGTGTGCACTAACGGGTGTATGGTCTATATCTCTATTACAGTGTGCACTAATGGGTGTACGATCTATATCTCTATTACAGTGTGTACTAATGGGTGTACGATCTATATCTCTATTACAGTGTGTACTAACAGGTGTATGGTCGATTACAGTGTGTACTAACGGGTGTATGGTCTATATCTCAATTACAGTGTGCACTAACGGGTGTACGGTCTATATCTCTATTACAGTGTGTACTAACGGGTGTACGGTCTATATCTCTATTACAGTGTGTACTATCGTGTGCACGGTCTATATCTCTATTACAGTGTGCACTAACGGGTGTACGATCTTTTACTCCATTACAGTGTGTACTAACGGGTGTATGGTCTATATCTCTATTACAGTGTGTACTAACGGGTGTCTGGTCTATAACAGTGTGTACTAACGGGTGTACGGTCTTTAACTCTTTACAGTGTGTACTAACAGGTGTACGGTCTATAACTCTATTACAGTGTGTACTAACGGGTGTACGGTCTATATCTCTATTACAGTGTGTACTAACGTGTGTACGGTCTATGTCTCTATTACAGTGTGGACTAACAGGTGTATGGTCGATTACAGTGTGCACTAACGGGTGTACGATCGATAACTCCATTACAGATTGTACTAACGGGTGTACGGTCTATGTCTCTATTACATTGTGCACTAACGGGTGTACGGTCTATATCTCTATTACAGTGTGCACTAAGGGGCGTATGGTCTATTACACTGTGTACTAACGGGTGTACGGACTATATCTCTATTACAGTGTGCACTAAGGGGTTTATGGTCTATTACAGCGTGTACTAACGGGTATACGGTCTATATCTCTATTACAGTGTGCACTAACGGGTGTATGGTCTATAACTCCTTTACAGTGTGTAATAATGGGTGTATGGTCTATAACTCCATTACAGTGTGTAATAAAGGGTGTATGGTCTATAACTCCATTACAGTGTGTAATAATGGGTGTACGGTCTATTACAGTGTGTACGAACAGGTGTACGATCTATAACTCTATTACAGTGTGTACGAACGGATGTACGGTCTATATCTCTATTACAGTGTTTACTAACGGGTGTATGGTCTATTACAGTGTGTACTAACGGGTGTACGGTCTATAAGTCTATTAAAGTGTGCACTAACGGGTGTACGGTCTATATCTCTATTACAGTGTGCACTAACGGGTGTACGATCTATAACTCCATTACAGTGTGTACTAACGGGTGTATGGTCTATATCTCTATTACAGTGTGTACTAACGGGTGTATGGTCTATTACAGTGTGTACTAACGGGTGTACGGTCTATTTCTCTATTACAGTGTGCACTAACGGGTGTATGGTCTATATCTCTATTACAGTGTGTACTAACGTGTGTACGGTCTATATCTCTATTACAGTGTGCACTAACGGGTGTACGATCTATAACTCCATTACAGTGTGTACTAACGGGTGTATGGTCTATATGTCTATTACAGTGTGTACTAACGGGTGTATGGTCTATTACAGTGTGTACTAACGGGTGTACGGTCTTTATCTCTATTACAGTGTGCACTAACGGGTGTATGGTCTATATCTCTATTACAGTGTGCACTAATGGGTGTACGATCTATATCTCTATTACAGTGTGTACTAATGGGTGTACGATCTATATCTCTATTACAGTGTGTACTAACAGGTGTATGGTCGATTACAGTGTGTACTAACGGGTGTATGGTCTATATCTCAATTACAGTGTGCACTAACGGGTGTACGGTCTATATCTCTATTACAGTGTGTACTAACGGGTGTACGGTCTATATCTCTATTACAGTGTGTACTAACGTGTGCACGGTCTATATCTCTATTACAGTGTGCACTAACGGGTGTACGATCTATAACTCCATTACAGTGTGTACTAACGGGTGTATGGTCTATATCTCTATTACAGTGTGTACTAACGGGTGTATGGTCTATAACAGTGTGTACTAACGGGTGTACGGTCTTTAACTCTTTACAGTGTGAACTAACAGGTGTACGGTCTACAACTCTATTACAGTGTGTACTAACGGGTGTACGGTCTATATCTCTATTACAGTGTTTACTAACGTGTGTACGGTCTATGTCACTATTACCGTGTGGACTAACAGGTGTATGGTCGATTACAGTGTGCACTAACGGGTGTACGATCTATAACTCCATTACAGTGTGTACTAACGGGTGTATGGTCTATATGTCTATTACAGTGTGTACTAACGGGTGTATGGTCTATTACAGTGTGTACTAACGGGTGTACGGTCTTTATCTCTATTACAGTGTGCACTAACGGGTGTATGGTCTATATCTCTATTACAGTGTGCACTAATGGGTGTACGATCTATATCTCTATTACAGTGTGTACTAATGGGTGTACGATCTATATCTCTATTACAGTGTGTACTAACAGGTGTATGGTCGATTACAGTGTGTACTAACGGGTGTATGGTCTATATCTCAATTACAGTGTGCACTAACGGGTGTACGGTCTATATCTCTATTACAGTGTGTACTAACGGGTGTACGGTCTATATCTCTATTACAGTGTGTACTATCGTGTGCACGGTCTATATCTCTATTACAGTGTGCACTAACGGGTGTACGATCTTTTACTCCATTACAGTGTGTACTAACGGGTGTATGGTCTATATCTCTATTACAGTGTGTACTAACGGGTGTCTGGTCTATAACAGTGTGTACTAACGGGTGTACGGTCTTTAACTCTTTACAGTGTGTACTAACAGGTGTACGGTCTATAACTCTATTACAGTGTGTACTAACGGGTGTACGGTCTATATCTCTATTACAGTGTGTACTAACGTGTGTACGGTCTATGTCTCTATTACAGTGTGGACTAACAGGTGTATGGTCGATTACAGTGTGCACTAACGGGTGTACGATCGATAACTCCATTACAGATTGTACTAACGGGTGTACGGTCTATGTCTCTATTACATTGTGCACTAACGGGTGTACGGTCTATATCTCTATTACAGTGTGCACTAAGGGGCGTATGGTCTATTACACTGTGTACTAACGGGTGTACGGACTATATCTCTATTACAGTGTGCACTAAGGGCTTTATGGTCTATTACAGCGTGTACTAACGGGTATACGGTCTATATCTCTATTACAGTGTGCACTAACGGGTGTATGGTCTATAACTCCTTTACAGTGTGTAATAATGGGTGTATGGTCTATAACTCCATTACAGTGTGTAATAAAGGGTGTATGGTCTATAACTCCATTACAGTGTGTAATAATGGGTGTACGGTCTATTACAGTGTGTACGAACAGGTGTACGATCTATAACTCTATTACAGTGTGTACGAACGGATGTACGGTCTATATCTCTATTACAGTGTTTACTAACGGGTGTATGGTCTATTACAGTGTGTACTAACGGGTGTACGGTCTATAAGTCTATTAAAGTGTGCACTAACGGGTGTACGGTCTATATCTCTATTACAGTGTGCACTAACGGGTGTACGATCTATAACTCCATTACAGTGTGTACTAACGGGTGTATGGTCTATATCTCTATTACAGTGTGTACTAACGGGTGTATGGTCTATTACAGTGTGTACTAACGGGTGTACGGTCTATTTCTCTATTACAGTGTGCACTAACGGGTGTATGGTCTATATCTCTATTACAGTGTGTACTAACGTGTGTACGGTCTATATCTCTATTACAGTGTGCACTAACGGGTGTACGATCTATAACTCCATTACAGTGTGTACTAACGGGTGTATGGTCTATATGTCTATTACAGTGTGTACTAACGGGTGTATGGTCGATTACAGTGTGCACTAACAGGTGTACGATCGATAACTCCATTACAGATTGTACTAACGGGTGTACGGTCTATGTCTCTATTACATTGTGCACTAACGGGTGTACGGTCTATATCTCTATTACAGTGTGTACTAACGGGTGTATGGTCTATGTCTCTATTACAGTGTGCACTAACGGGTGTACGGTCTATGTCTCTATTCCAGTGTGCACTAACGGGTGTACGGTCTATATCTCTATTACAGTGTGCACTAACGGGTGTACGGTCTATGTCTCTATTACAGTGTGCACTAACCGGTGTACGATCTATATCTCTATTGCAGTGTGTACTAACGGGTGTACGATCTATATCTCTATTACAGTGTGCACTAATGGGTGTATGGTCTATTACAGTGTGTACTAACAGGTGTATAGTCTATATCTCTATTACAGTGTGTACTAACGGGTGTACGGTCTATATCTCTATTACAGTGTGTATTAACGGGTGTATGGTCCAAATCTCTATTACAGTGTGAACTAACGGGTATACGGCTATTAACGGGAGTATGGTCTATTACAGTGTGTACTAATGGGTGTATGGTCTATTACAGTGTGTACTAATGGATGTATGGTCTATTACAGTGTATACCAACAGGTGTACGGTCTATATCTCTTTTACAGTGTGCACTAAGGGGCGTATGGTCTATTACACTGTGTACTAACGGGTGTACGGTCTATATCTCTATTACAGTGTGCACTAAGGGGTTTATGGTCTATTACAGCGTGTACTAACGGGTATACGGTCTATATCTCTATTACAGTGTGCACTAACGGGTGTATGGTCTATTAAAGTGTGCACTAATGGGTGTATGGTCTATAACTCCTTTACAGTGTGTAATAATGGGTGTATGGTCTATAACTCCATTACAGTGTGTAATAAAGGGTGTATGGTCTATAACTCCATTACAGTGTGTAATAATGGGTGTACGGTCTATTACAGTGTGTACGAACGGATGTACGGTCTATAAGTCTATTAAAGTGTGCACTAACGGGTGTACGGTCTATATCTCTATTACAGTGTGCACTAACGGGTGTACGATCTATAACTCCATTACAGTGTGTACTAACGGGTGTATGGTCTATATCTCTATTACAGTGTGTACTAACGGGTGTATGGTCTATTACAGTGTGTACTAACGGGTGTACGGTCTATTTCTCTATTACAGTGTGCACTAACTTGTGTATGGTCTATATCTCTATTACAGTGTGTACTAACGTGTGTACGGTCTATATCTCTATTACAGTGTGCACTAACGGGTGTACGATCTATAACTCCATTACAGTGTGTACTAACGGGTGTATGGTCTATATGTCTATTACAGTGTGTACTAACGGGTGTATGGTCTATTACAGTGTGTACTAACGGGTGTACGGTCTTTATCTCTATTACAGTGTGCACTAACGGGTGTATGGTCTATATCTCTATTACAGTGTGCACTAATGGGTGTACGATCTATATCTCTATTACAGTGTGTACTAATGGGTGTACGATCTATATCTCTATTACAGTGTGTACTAACAGGTGTATGGTCGATTACAGTGTGTACTAACGGGTGTATGGTCTATATCTCAATTACAGTGTGCACTAACGGGTGTACGGTCTATATCTCTATTACAGTGTGTACTAACGGGTGTACGGTCTATATCTCTATTACAGTGTGTACTAACGTGTGCACGGTCTATATCTCTATTACAGTGTGCACTAACGGGTGTACGATCTATAACTCCATTACAGTGTGTACTAACGGGTGTATGGTCTATATCTCTATTACAGTGTGTACTAACGGGTGTATGGTCTAGAACAGTGTGTACTAACGGGTGTACGGTCTTTAACTCTTTACAGTGTGTACTAACAGGTGTACGGTCTATAACTCTATTACAGTGTGTACTAACGGGTGAACGGTCTATATCTCTATTACAGTGTGTACTAACGGGTGTACGGTCTATATCTCTATTACAGTGTGCACTAACGGGTGTACGGTCTATGTCTCTATTGCAGTGTGCACTAACGGGTGTACGATCTATATCTCTATTGCAGTGTGTACTAACGGGTGTACGATCTATATCTCTATTACAGTGTGCACTAATGGGTATATGGTCTATTACAGTATGTACTAACAGGTGTATAGTCTATATCTCTATTACAGTGTGTACTAACGGGTGTACGGTCTATATCTCTATTACAGTGCGTACTAACGGGTGTATGGTCTATATCTCTATTACAGTGTGTACTAACGGGTGTACGGTCTATATCTCTATTACAGTGTGTACTAACGGGTGTACGGTCTATATCTCTGTTACAGTGTGTACTAACGGGTGTACGGTCTATATCTCTATTACAGTGTGTACTAACGGGTGTATGGTCTATATCTCTATTACAGTGTATACTAACAGGTGTACGGTCTATATCTCTATTACAGTGTGTATTAACGGGCGTATGGTCTATTACAGTGTGTACTAATGGGTGTATGGTCTATTACAGTGTGTACTAATGGATGTATGGCCTATTACAGTGTGTACTGACAGGTGTACGGTCTATATCTCTATTACAGTGTGCACTAAGGGGTGTATGGTCAATTACAGTGTGTACTAACGGGTGTACGGTCTATATCTCTATTACAGTGTGCAATAAGGGGTGTATGGTCTATTATAGTGTGTACGAACGGGTGTACGGTCTAAATCTCTATTACAGTGTGTACTAATGGGTGTATGGTCTATTACAGTGTGTACTAATCGATGTATGGTCTATTACAGTGTGTACTAATGGGTGCACGGTCTATATCTCTATTACAGTGTGCACTAATGGGTGTATGGTCTAGTACAGTGTGTACTAATGGGTGTATGGTCTATTACAGTGTGTACTAATGGATGAATGGTCTATTACAGTGTGTACTAACGGGTGTACGGTCTATATCGCTATTACAGTGTGCACTAAGGGGTGTATGGTCTATTACAGTGTGTACTAACGGGTGTACGGTCTATATCTCTATTACAGTGTGCACTAAGAGGTGTATGGTCTATTACCGTGTGTACTAACGGGTGTACGGTCTATATCTCTATTACAGTTTGCACTAACGTGTGAATGGTCTATTACAGTGTGCACTAACAAGTGTATGGGATGGTCTATTACAGTGTGTACTAACGGGTGTATGGGATGATCTATTACAGTGTGCACTAATGGTTGTATGTTCTATAACTCCATTACAGTGTATAATAATGGCTGCATGGTCTATAACTCCATTACAGTGTGTAATAATGGGTGTATGGTCTATAACTCCATCACAGTGTGTAGTAATGGGTGTACGGTATATTACAGTGTGTACTAACAGGTGTACAATCTATAACTCCATTACAGTGTGTACTAACGTGTGTACGGTCTAAATCCCTATTACGGTGTGTACTAATGGGTGTATGGTCTATTAAAGTGTGTACTAATTGATGTATGGTCTATTACAGTGTGTACTAACGGGTGTATGGTCTATTACAGTGTGTACAAATGGGCGTATGGTCTATTACAGTGTGTACCAATGGATGTATGGTCTATTACAGTGTGTACTAACGGGTGTACGGTCTATATCTCTATTACAGTGTGCACGAAGGGGTGCATGGTCTATTACAGTGTGTACTAACGGGTGCATGGTCTATTACAGTGTGTACTAATGGGTGTATGGTCTATTACAGTGTGTACTAACACGTGTACATCTATAACTCCATTACAGTGTGTACTAACGTGTGTACGGTCTAAATCTCTATTACAGTGTGTACTAATGGGTGTATGGTCTATTACAGTGTGTACTAATGGATGTATGGTCTATTACAGTGTGTACTAATGGGTGTACGGTCTATATCTCTAATACAGTGTGCACTAATGGGTGTATGGTCTATTACAGTGTGTACTAATGGGTGTATGGTCTATTACAGTGTGTACTAATGGGTGTATGGTCTATTAGAGTGTGTACTAATGGATGTATGGTCTATCACAGTGTGTACTAACAGGTGTACGGTCTATCTCTCTATTACAGTGTGCACTAAGGGGTGTGTGGTCTATTACAGTGTGTACTAACGGGTGTACGGTCTATATCTCTATTACAGTGTGCACTAAGGGGTGCATGGTCTATTACAGTGTGTACTAACAGGTGTACGATCTATAACTCCATTACAGTGTGTACTAAGGGGTGTATGGTCTATATCTCTATTACAGTGTGTACTAACGGGTGTATGGTCTATTACAGTTTGTACTAACAGGTGTACGGTCTTTATCTCTATTACAGTGTGTACTAACAGGTGTACGGTCTATAACTCTATTACAGTGTGTACTAACGGGTGTACGGTCTATATCTCTATTACAGTGTGTACTAACAGGTGTATGGTCGATTACAGTGTGTACTAACGGGTGTATGGTCTATCTCTCTATTACAGTGAGCACTAACGGGTGTACGGTCGATATCTCTATTACAGTGTGTACTAATGGGTGTACGGTCTATATCTCTGTTACAGTGTGTACTAACGGGTGTACGGTCTATATCTCTATTACAGTGTGTACTAACAGGTGTATGGTCGATTACAGTGTGTACTAACGGGTGTATGGTCTATATCTCTATTACAGTGTGCACTAACGGGAGTACGGTCAATATCTCTATTGCAGTGTGTACTAACGGGTGTACGGTCTATATCTCTATTACAGTGTGTACTAACGGGTGTACGGTCTATGTCTCTATTACAGTGTGTACTAACAGGTGTATGGTCGATTACAGTGTGTACTAACGGGTGTACGGTCTATATCTCTGTTACAGTGTGTACCAACGGGTGTACGGTCTATATCTCCATTACAGTGTGTACTAACAGGTGTATGGTCTATATCTCTATTACAGTATGCACTAACGGGTGTACGGTCCATGTCTCTATTACAGTGTGCACTAACCGGTGTACGATCTATAACTCTATTACAGTGTGTACGAACGGATGTACGGTCTATATCTCTATTACAGTGTGTACTAACGGGTGTATGGTCTATTACAGTGTGTACTAACGGGTGTACGGTCTATAAGTCTATTAAAGTGTGCACTAACGGGTGTACGGTCTATATCTCTATTACAGTGTGCACTAACGGGTGTACGATCTATAACTCCATTACAGTGTGTACTAACGGGTGTATGGTCTATATCTCTATTACAGTGTGTACTAACGGGTGTATGGTCTATTACAGTGTGTACTAACGGGTGTACGGTCTATTTCTCTATTACAGTGTGCACTAACGGGTGTATGGTCTATATCTCTATTACAGTGTGTACTAACGTGTGTACGGTCTATATCTCTATTACAGTGTGCACTAACGGGTGTACGATCTATAACTCCATTACAGTGTGTACTAACGGGTGTATGGTCTATATGTCTATTACAGTGTGTACTAACGGGTGTATGGTCTATTACAGTGTGTACTAACGGGTGTACGGTCTTTATCTCTATTACAGTGTGCACTAACGGGTGTATGGTCTATATCTCTATTACAGTGTGCACTAATGGGTGTACGATCTATATCTCTATTACAGTGTGTACTAATGGGTGTACGATCTATATCTCTATTACAGTGTGTACTAACAGGTGTATGGTCGATTACAGTGTGTACTAACGGGTGTATGGTCTATATCTCAATTACAGTGTGCACTAACGGGTGTACGGTCTATATCTCTATTACAGTGTGTACTAACGGGTGTACGGTCTATATCTCTATTACAGTGTGTACTAACGTGTGCACGGTCTATATCTCTATTACAGTGTGCACTAACGGGTGTACGATCTATAACTCCATTACAGTGTGTACTAACGGGTGTATGGTCTATATCTCTATTACAGTGTGTACTAACGGGTGTATGGTCTATAACAGTGTGTACTAACGGGTGTACGGTCTTTAACTCTTTACAGTGTGAACTAACAGGTGTACGGTCTACAACTCTATTACAGTGTGTACTAACGGGTGTACGGTCTATATCTCTATTACAGTGTTTACTAACGTGTGTACGGTCTATGTCACTATTACCGTGTGGACTAACAGGTGTATGGTCGATTACAGTGTGCACTAACGGGTGTACGATCTATAACTCCATTACAGTGTGTACTAACGGGTGTATGGTCTATATGTCTATTACAGTGTGTACTAACGGGTGTATGGTCTATTACAGTGTGTACTAACGGGTGTACGGTCTTTATCTCTATTACAGTGTGCACTAACGGGTGTATGGTCTATATCTCTATTACAGTGTGCACTAATGGGTGTACGATCTATATCTCTATTACAGTGTGTACTAATGGGTGTACGATCTATATCTCTATTACAGTGTGTACTAACAGGTGTATGGTCGATTACAGTGTGTACTAACGGGTGTATGGCCTATATCTCAATTACAGTGTGCACTAACGGGTGTACGGTCTATATCTCTATTACAGTGTGTACTAACGGGTGTACGGTCTATATCTCTATTACAGTGTGTACTATCGTGTGCACGGTCTATATCTCTATTACAGTGTGCACTAACGGGTGTACGATCTTTTACTCCATTACAGTGTGTACTAACGGGTGTATGGTCTATATCTCTATTACAGTGTGTACTAACGGGTGTCTGGTCTATAACAGTGTGTACTAACGGGTGTACGGTCTTTAACTCTTTACAGTGTGTACTAACAGGTGTACGGTCTATAACTCTATTACAGTGTGTACTAACGGGTGTACGGTCTATATCTCTATTACAGTGTGTACTAACGTGTGTACGGTCTATGTCTCTATTACAGTGTGGACTAACAGGTGTATGGTCGATTACAGTGTGCACTAACGGGTGTACGATCGATAACTCCATTACAGATTGTACTAACGGGTGTACGGTCTATGTCTCTATTACATTGTGCACTAACGGGTGTACGGTCTATATCTCTATTACAGTGTGCACTAAGGGGCGTATGGTCTATTACACTGTGTACTAACGGGTGTACGGACTATATCTCTATTACAGTGTGCACTAAGGGGTTTATGGTCTATTACAGCGTGTACTAACGGGTATACGGTCTATATCTCTATTACAGTGTGCACTAACGGGTGTATGGTCTATAACTCCTTTACAGTGTGTAATAATGGGTGTATGGTCTATAACTCCATTACAGTGTGTAATAAAGGGTGTATGGTCTATAACTCCATTACAGTGTGTAATAATGGGTGTACGGTCTATTACAGTGTGTACGAACAGGTGTACGATCTATAACTCTATTACAGTGTGTACGAACGGATGTACGGTCTATATCTCTATTACAGTGTTTACTAACGGGTGTATGGTCTATTACAGTGTGTACTAACGGGTGTACGGTCTATAAGTCTATTAAAGTGTGCACTAACGGGTGTACGGTCTATATCTCTATTACAGTGTGCACTAACGGGTGTACGATCTATAACTCCATTACAGTGTGTACTAACGGGTGTATGGTCTATATCTCTATTACAGTGTGTACTAACGGGTGTATGGTCTATTACAGTGTGTACTAACGGGTGTACGGTCTATTTCTCTATTACAGTGTGCACTAACGGGTGTATGGTCTATATCTCTATTACAGTGTGTACTAACGTGTGTACGGTCTATATCTCTATTACAGTGTGCACTAACGGGTGTACGATCTATAACTCCATTACAGTGTGTACTAACGGGTGTATGGTCTATATGTCTATTACAGTGTGTACTAACGGGTGTATGGTCGATTACAGTGTGCACTAACAGGTGTACGATCGATAACTCCATTACAGATTGTACTAACGGGTGTACGGTCTATGTCTCTATTACATTGTGCACTAACGGGTGTACGGTCTATATCTCTATTACAGTGTGTACTAACGGGTGTATGGTCTATGTCTCTATTACAGTGTGCACTAACGGGTGTACGGTCTATGTCTCTATTCCAGTGTGCACTAACGGGTGTACGGTCTATATCTCTATTACAGTGTGCACTAACGGGTGTACGGTCTATGTCTCTATTACAGTGTGCACTAACCGGTGTACGATCTATATCTCTATTGCAGTGTGTACTAACGGGTGTACGATCTATATCTCTATTACAGTGTGCACTAATGGGTGTATGGTCTATTACAGTGTGTACTAACAGGTGTATAGTCTATATCTCTATTACAGTGTGTACTAACGGGTGTACGGTCTATATCTCTATTACAGTGTGTATTAACGGGTGTATGGTCCAAATCTCTATTACAGTGTGAACTAACGGGTATACGGCTATTAACGGGAGTATGGTCTATTACAGTGTGTACTAATGGGTGTATGGTCTATTACAGTGTGTACTAATGGATGTATGGTCTATTACAGTGTATACCAACAGGTGTACGGTCTATATCTCTATTACAGTGTGCACTAAGGGGCGTATGGTCTATTACACTGTGTACTAACGGGTGTACGGTCTATATCTCTATTACAGTGTGCACTAAGGGGTTTATGGTCTATTACAGCGTGTACTAACGGGTATACGGTCTATATCTCTATTACAGTGTGCACTAACGGGTGTATGGTCTATTAAAGTGTGCACTAATGGGTGTATGGTCTATAACTCCTTTACAGTGTGTAATAATGGGTGTATGGTCTATAACTCCATTACAGTGTGTAATAAAGGGTGTATGGTCTATAACTCCATTACAGTGTGTAATAATGGGTGTACGGTCTATTACAGTGTGTACGAACGGATGTACGGTCTATAAGTCTATTAAAGTGTGCACTAACGGGTGTACGGTCTATATCTCTATTACAGTGTGCACTAACGGGTGTACGATCTATAACTCCATTACAGTGTGTACTAACGGGTGTATGGTCTATATCTCTATTACAGTGTGTACTAACGGGTGTATGGTCTATTACAGTGTGTACTAACGGGTGTACGGTCTATTTCTCTATTACAGTGTGCACTAACTTGTGTATGGTCTATATCTCTATTACAGTGTGTACTAACGTGTGTACGGTCTATATCTCTATTACAGTGTGCACTAACGGGTGTACGATCTATAACTCCATTACAGTGTGTACTAACGGGTGTATGGTCTATATGTCTATTACAGTGTGTACTAACGGGTGTATGGTCTATTACAGTGTGTACTAACGGGTGTACGGTCTTTATCTCTATTACAGTGTGCACTAACGGGTGTATGGTCTATATCTCTATTACAGTGTGCACTAATGGGTGTACGATCTATATCTCTATTACAGTGTGTACTAATGGGTGTACGATCTATATCTCTATTACAGTGTGTACTAACAGGTGTATGGTCGATTACAGTGTGTACTAACGGGTGTATGGTCTATATCTCAATTACAGTGTGCACTAACGGGTGTACGGTCTATATCTCTATTACAGTGTGTACTAACGGGTGTACGGTCTATATCTCTATTACAGTGTGTACTAACGTGTGCACGGTCTATATCTCTATTACAGTGTGCACTAACGGGTGTACGATCTATAACTCCATTACAGTGTGTACTAACGGGTGTATGGTCTATATCTCTATTACAGTGTGTACTAACGGGTGTATGGTCTAGAACAGTGTGTACTAACGGGTGTACGGTCTTTAACTCTTTACAGTGTGTACTAACAGGTGTACGGTCTATAACTCTATTACAGTGTGTACTAACGGGTGAACGGTCTATATCTCTATTACAGTGTGTACTAACGGGTGTACGGTCTATATCTCTATTACAGTGTGCACTAACGGGTGTACGGTCTATGTCTCTATTGCAGTGTGCACTAACGGGTGTACGATCTATATCTCTATTGCAGTGTGTACTAACGGGTGTACGATCTATATCTCTATTACAGTGTGCACTAATGGGTATATGGTCTATTACAGTATGTACTAACAGGTGTATAGTCTATATCTCTATTACAGTGTGTACTAACGGGTGTACGGTCTATATCTCTATTACAGTGCGTACTAACGGGTGTATGGTCTATATCTCTATTACAGTGTGTACTAACGGGTGTACGGTCTATATCTCTATTACAGTGTGTACTAACGGGTGTACGGTCTATATCTCTGTTACAGTGTGTACTAACGGGTGTACGGTCTATATCTCTATTACAGTGTGTACTAACGGGTGTATGGTCTATATCTCTATTACAGTGTATACTAACAGGTGTACGGTCTATATCTCTATTACAGTGTGTATTAACGGGCGTATGGTCTATTACAGTGTGTACTAATGGGTGTATGGTCTATTACAGTGTGTACTAATGGATGTATGGCCTATTACAGTGTGTACTGACAGGTGTACGGTCTATATCTCTATTACAGTGTGCACTAAGGGGTGTATGGTCAATTACAGTGTGTACTAACGGGTGTACGGTCTATATCTCTATTACAGTGTGCAATAAGGGGTGTATGGTCTATTATAGTGTGTACGAACGGGTGTACGGTCTAAATCTCTATTACAGTGTGTACTAATGGGTGTATGGTCTATTACAGTGTGTACTAATCGATGTATGGTCTATTACAGTGTGTACTAATGGGTGCACGGTCTATATCTCTATTACAGTGTGCACTAATGGGTGTATGGTCTAGTACAGTGTGTACTAATGGGTGTATGGTCTATTACAGTGTGTACTAATGGATGAATGGTCTATTACAGTGTGTACTAACGGGTGTACGGTCTATATCGCTATTACAGTGTGCACTAAGGGGTGTATGGTCTATTACAGTGTGTACTAACGGGTGTACGGTCTATATCTCTATTACAGTGTGCACTAAGAGGTGTATGGTCTATTACCGTGTGTACTAACGGGTGTACGGTCTATATCTCTATTACAGTTTGCACTAACGTGTGAATGGTCTATTACAGTGTGCACTAACAAGTGTATGGGATGGTCTATTACAGTGTGTACTAACGGGTGTATGGGATGATCTATTACAGTGTGCACTAATGGGTGTATGGTCTATAACTCCATTACAGTGTATAATAATGGCTGCATGGTCTATAACTCCATTACAGTGTGTAATAATGGGTGTATGGTCTATAACTCCATTACAGTGTGTAGTAATGGGTGTACGGTCTATTACAGTGTGTACTAACAGGTGTACAATCTATAACTCCATTACAGTGTGTACTAACGTGTGTACGGTCTAAATCCCTATTACGGTGTGTACTAATGGGTGTATGGTCTATTAAAGTGTGTACTAATTGATGTATGGTCTATTACAGTGTGTACTAACGGGTGTATGGTCTATTACAGTGTGTACAAATGGGCGTATGGTCTATTACAGTGTGTACCAATGGATGTATGGTCTATTACAGTGTGTACTAACGGGTGTACGGTCTATATCTCTATTACAGTGTGCACGAAGGGGTGCATGGTCTATTACAGTGTGTACTAACGGGTGCATGGTCTATTACAGTGTGTACTAATGGGTGTATGGTCTATTACAGTGTGTACTAACACGTGTACATCTATAACTCCATTACAGTGTGTACTAACGTGTGTACGGTCTAAATCTCTATTACAGTGTGTACTAATGGGTGTATGGTCTATTACAGTGTGTACTAATGGATGTATGGTCTATTACAGTGTGTACTAATGGGTGTACGGTCTATATCTCTAATACAGTGTGCACTAATGGGTGTATGGTCTATTACAGTGTGTACTAATGGGTGTATGGTCTATTACAGTGTGTACTAATGGGTGTATGGTCTATTAGAGTGTGTACTAATGGATGTATGGTCTATCACAGTGTGTACTAACAGGTGTACGGTCTATCTCTCTATTACAGTGTGCACTAAGGGGTGTGTGGTCTATTACAGTGTGTACTAACGGGTGTACGGTCTATATCTCTATTACAGTGTGCACTAAGGGGTGCATGGTCTATTACAGTGTGTACTAACAGGTGTACGATCTATAACTCCATTACAGTGTGTACTAAGGGGTGTATGGTCTATATCTCTATTACAGTGTGTACTAACGGGTGTATGGTCTATTACAGTTTGTACTAACAGGTGTACGGTCTTTATCTCTATTACAGTGTGTACTAACAGGTGTACGGTCTATAACTCTATTACAGTGTGTACTAACGGGTGTACGGTCTATATCTCTATTACAGTGTGGACTAACAGGTGTATGGTCGATTAAAGTGTGCACTAACGGGTGTACGATCGATAACTCCATTACAGATTGTACTAACGGGTGTACGGTCTATAGCTCTATTACAGTGTGCACTAACGGGTGTACGATCTATATCTCTATTACAGTGTGTACTAACGGGTGTACGGTCTATATCTCTATTGCAGTGTGTACTAACGGGTGTACGATCTATATCTCTATTACAGTGTGCACTAATGGGTATATGGTCTATTACAGTATGTACTAACAGGTGTATAGTCTATATCTCTATTACAGTGTGTACTAACGGGTGTACGGTCTATATCTCTATTACAGTGTGTACTAACGGGTGTATGGTCTATATCTCTATTACAGTGTGTACTAACGGGTGTACGGTCTATATCTCTATTACAGTGTGTACTAACGGGTGTACGGTCTATATCTCTATTACAGTGTGTACTAACGGGTGTACGGTCTATATCTCTATTACAGTGTGCACTAACGGGTGTACGATCTATATCTCTATTACAGTGTGTACTAACGGGTGTACGGTCTATATCTCTATTACAGTGTGCACTAACGGGTGTACGGTCTATATCTCTATTACAGTGCGTACTAACGGGTGTATGGTCTATGTCTCTATTACAGTCTGTACTAACGCGTGTACGATCTATATCTCTATTGCAGTGTGTACTAACGGGTGTATGGTCTATGTCTCTATTACAGTGTGCACTAATGGGTGTACGGTCTATATCTCTATTACAGTGTGTACTAACGCGTGTACGGTCTATGCCTCTATTACAGTGTGCATTAATGGGTGGACGATCTACATCTCTATTGCATTGTGTTCTAACGGGTGGACGGTCTATGTCTCTATTACAGTGTGCCCTAACGTGTGTACGGTCTATATCTCTATTACAGTGTGCACTAACGGGTATACGGTCTATATCTCTATTACAGTGTGTACTAACGGGTGTACGGTCTATAACTCTGTTACAGTGTGTACTAACGGGTCTACGGTCTATATCTCTATTACAGTGTGTACTAACGTGTGTACGGTCTATATCTCTATTACAGTGTGCACTAACAGGTGTACGGTCTATATCTCTATTACAGTGTGTACTAACAGGTGTACGATCTATATCTCTATTACAGTGTGTACTAACAGGTGTACGATCTATATCTCTATTACAGTGTGTACTAACAGGTGTAAGATCGATTACAGTGTGTACAAAGGGTGTACGGTCTATATCTCTATTACAGTGTGTACTAACGAGTGTTCGGTCTATATCTCTATTACAGTTTGCACTAATCGGTGTATGGTGTATTACAGTGTGTACTAACAGGTGTATGGTCAATATCTCTATTACAGTGTGTACTAACGGGTGTATGGTCTATTACTGTGTGTACTAACGGGTGTACGGACTATGTCTCTATTACAGTGTGCACTAACGGGTGTACGATCTATATCTCTATTGCAGTGTGCACTAACGGGTGTACGGTCTATATCTCTATTACAGTGTGCACTAACGGGTGTCCGATCTATATCTCTATTACAGTGTGTACTAACGGGTGTACGGTCTATCTCTCTATTACAGTGTGCACTAATGGGTGTACGGTCTATATCTCTATTACAGTGCGTACTAACGGGTGTATGGTCTATGTCTCTATTACAGTCTGTACTAACGGGTGTACGATCTATATCTCTATTGCAGTGTGTACTAACGGGTGTATGGTCTATGTCTCTATTACAGTGTGCACTAATGGGTGTCCGGTCTATATCTCTATTACAGTGTGTACTAACGGGTGTACGGTCTATGCCTCTATTACAGTGTGCATTAACGGGTGGACGATCTACAGCTCTATTGCATTGTGTTCTAACGGGTGGACGGTCTATGTCTCTATTACAGTGTGCCCTAACGTGTGTACGGTCTATATCTCTATTACAGTGTGCACTAACGGGTATACGGTCTATATCTCTATTACAGTGTGTACTAACGGGTGTACGGTCTATAACTCTGTTACAGTGTGTACTAACGGGTGTACGGTCTATATCTCTATTACAGTGTGTACTAACGCGTGTATGGTCTATATCTCTATTACAGTGTGTACTAACAGGTGTACGGTGTATATCTCTATTACAGTGTGTACTAACGGGCGGATGGTCTATTACAATGTGTACTAACGGGTGTGCGGTCTATATCTCTGTTACAGTGTGTACTAACGGGTGTACGGTCTATATCTCTATTACAGTGTGTACTAACGGGTGTATGATCTATATCTCTATTGCAGTGTGTACTAACGGGTGTACGGTCTATATCTCTATTACAGTGTGTACTAACGGGTGTACGGTCTATGTCTCTATTACAGTGTGCACTAACGGGTGTATGATCTATATCTCTATTACAGTGTGCACTAACGGGTGTACGGTCTATGTCTCTATTACGGAGTGCACTAACAGGTGTACGGTCTATATCTCTATTACAGTGTGTACTAACGGGTGTACGGTCTATGTCTCTATTACAGTGTGCACTAACGGGTGTACGATCTACATCTCTATTGCTGTGTGTACTAACGGGTGTACGGTCTATGTCTCTATTACAGTGTGTACTAACGGGTGTACGGTCTATATCTCTATTACAGTGTGTACTAACGGGTGTATGGTCTATATCTCTATTACAGTGTGTACTAACGGGTGTACGGTCTATATCTCTATTACAGTGTGCACTAACGGGTGTACGGTCTATGTCTCTATTGCAGTGTTCACTAACGGGTGTACGATCTATATCTCTATTGCAGTGTGTACTAACGGGTGTACGATCTATATCTCTATTACAGTGTGCACTAATGGGTATATGGTCTATTACAGTATGTACTAACAGGTGTATAGTCTATATCTCTATTACAGTGTGTACTAACGGGTGTACGGTCTATATCTCTATTACAGTGTGTACTAACGGGTGTATGGTCTATATCTCTATTACAGTGTGTACTAACGGGTGTACGGTCTATATCTCTATTACAGTGTGTACTAACGGGTGTACGGTCTATATCTCTGTTACAGTGTGTACTAACGGGTGTACGGTCTATATCTCTATTACAGTGTGTACTAACGGGTGTATGGTCTATATCTCTATTACAGTGTGTACTAACAGGTGTACGGTCTATATCTCTATTACAGTGTGTACTAACGGGCGTATGGTCTATTACAGTGTGTACTAATGGATGTATGGCCTATTACAGTGTGTACTAACAGGTGTACGGTCTATAACTCTATTACAGTGTGCACTAAGGGGTGTATGGTCTATTACTGTGTGTACTAACGGGGGTACGGTCTATATCTCTATTACAGTGTGCAATAAGGGGTGTACGGTCTATTAGAGTGTTTACGAACGGGTGTACGGTCTAAATCTCTATTACAGTGTGTACTAATGGGTGTATGGTCTATTACAGTGTGTACTAATGGATGTATGGTCTATTACAGTGTGTACGAACGGGTGTACTGTCTATATCTCTATTACAGTGTGCACTAACGTGTGAATGGTCTATTACAGTGTGCACTAACGGGTGTATGGGATGGCCTATTACAGTGTGTACTAACGGGTGTATGGGATGGTCTATTACAGTGTGTAATAATGGGTGTATGGTCTATAACTCCATTACAGTGTGTAGTAATGGGTGTACGGTCTATTACAGTGTGTACTAACAGGTGTACGATCTATAACTCCATTACAGTGTGTACTAACGTGTGTACGGTCTAAATCCCTATTACAATGTGTACTAATGGGTGTATGGTCTATTAAAGTGTGTACTAATTGATGTATGGTCTATTACAGTGTGTACTAATGGGTGTACGGTCTATATCGCTATTACAGTGTGTACTAACGGGTGTACGGTCTTTAACTCTTTACAGTGTGTACTAACAGGTGTACGGTCTATAACTCTATTACAGTGTGTACTAACGGGTGTACGGTCTATATCTCTATTACAGTGTGTACTAACGTGTGTACGGTCTATGTCTCTATTACAGTGTGGACTAACAGGTGTATGGTCGATTACAGTGTGCACTAACGGGTGTACGATCGATAACTCCATTACAGATTGTACTAACGGGTGTACGGTCTATTACAGTGTGCACTAACGGGTGTACGATCTATATCTCTATTACAGTGTGTACTAACGGGTGTACGGTCTATATCTCTATTACAGTGTGTACTAACGGGTGTATGGTCTATATCTCTATTACAGTGTGTACTAACGGGTGTATGGTCTATATCTCTATTACAGTGTGTACTAACGGGCGTATGGTCTATTACAGTGTGTACTAATGGGTGTATGGTCTATTACAGTGTGTACTAATGGATGTATGGCCTATTACAGTGTGTACTAACAGGTGTACGGTCTATATCTCTATTACAGTGTGCACTAAGGGGTGTATGGTCTATTACAGTGTGTACTGACGGGTGTACAGTCTATATCTCTGTTACAGTGTGCAATAAGGGGTGTATGGTCTATTACAGTGTGTACGAACGGGTGTACGGTCTAAATCTCTATTACAGTGTGTACTAATGGTTGTATGGTCTATTACAGTGTGTACTATTGGATGTATGGTCTATTACAGTGTGTACTAATGGGTGTACGGTCTATATCTCTATTACAGTGTGCACTAATGGGTGTATGGTCTATTACAGTGTGTACTAATGGGTGTATGATCTATTACAGTGTGTACTAATGGATGCATGGTCTATTACAGTGTGTACTAACGGGTGTACGGTCTATATCGCTATTACAGTGTGCACTGAGGGGTGTATGGTCTATTACAGTGTGTACTAACGGGTGTACGGTCTATATCTCTATTACAGTGTGCACTAAGAGGTGTATGGTCTATTACGGTGTGTACTAACGGGTGTACGGTCTATATCTCTATTACAGTGTGCACTAACGTGTGAATGGTCTATTACAGTGTGCACTAACGGGTGTATGGGATGGTCTATTACAGTGTGTACTAACGGGTGTATGGGATGGTCTATTACAGTGTGCACTAATGGGTGTATGGTCTATAACTCCATTACAGTGTATAATAATGGCTGCATGGCCTATAACTCCATTACAGTGTGTAATAATGGGTGTATGGTCTATAACTCCATTACAGTGTGTAGTAATGGGTGTACGGTCTATTACAGTGTGTACTAACAGGTGTACGATCTATAACTCCATTACAGAGTGTACTAACGTGTGTACGGTCTAAATCACTATTACAGTGTGTACTAATGGGTGTATGGTCTATTAAAGTGTGTACTAATTGATGTATGGTCTATTACAGTTTGTACTAATGGGTGTACGGTCTATATCGCTATTACAGTGTGCACTAATGGGTGTATGGTCTATTACAGTGTGTACTAACGGGTGTATGGTCTATTACAGTGTGTACAAATGGGCGTATGGTCTATTACAGTGTGTACCAATAGATGTATGGTCTATTACAGTGTGTACTAACGGGTGTACGGTCTATATCTCTATTACAGTGTGCACTAAGGGGTGTATGGTCTATTACAGTGTGTACTAACGGGTGTATGATCTATTACAGTGTGTACTAATGGGTGTATGGTCTATTACAGTGTGTACTAACACGTGTACGTCTATAACTCCATTACAGTGTGTACTAACGTGTGTACTGTCTAAATCTCTATTACAGTGTGTACTAATGGGTGTATGGTCTATTACAGTGTGTACTAATGGATGTATGGCCTATTACAGTGTGTACTAATGGGTGTACGGTCTATATCTCTAATACAGTGTGCACTAATGGGTGTATGGTCTATTACAGTCTGTACTAACGGGTGTATGGTCTATTACAGTGTGTACTAATGGGTGTATGGTCTATTAGAGTGTGTACTAATGGATGTATGGTCTATCACAGTGTGTACTAATAGGTGTACGGTCTATCTCTCCATTACAGTGTGCACTAAGGGGTGTATGGTCTATTACAGAGTGTACTAACGGGTGTACGGTCTATATCTCTATTACAGTGTGCACTAACGGGTGCACGGTCTATTACAGTGTGTACTAACAGGTGTACAGTCTATATCTCTATTGCAGTGTGTACTAACGGGTGTACAGTTCATATCTCTATCACAGTGTATACTAACGTGTGCACAGTCTATATCTCTATTGCAGTGTGTACTAACGAGCGCACAGTCTATATCTCTATTACAGTGTGTTCTAACGTGTGCACAGTCTATATCGCTATTACAGTGTGTACTAACGTGTGTACAGTCGATATCTCTATTACATTGTGTACTAACAGGTGTACGATCTATATCTCTATTACAGTGTGTACTAACAGGTGCATGGTCGATTACAGTGTGTACTAACGGGTGTACGGACTATGTCTCTATTACAGTGTGCACTAACGGGTGTACGATCTATATGTCTATTGCAGTGTGCACTAACGGGTGTACGGTCTATATCTCTATTACAGTGTGCACTAACGGGTGTATGGTCTATTACAGTGTGTACTAACGGGTGTACGGTCAATATCTCTATTACAGTGTGCAATAAGGGGTGTATGGTCTATTACAGTGTGTACGAACGGGTGTACGGTCTAAATCTCTATTACAGTGTGTACTAATGGGTGTATGGTCTATTACAGTGTGTACTAATGGATGTATGGTCTATTACAGTGTGTACTAATGGGTGTACGGTCTATATCTCTATTACAGTGTGCACTAATGGGTGTATGGTCTATTACAGTGTGTACTAACGGGTGTATCGTCTATTACAGTGTGTACTAATGGGTGTATGGTCTATTACAGTGTGTACTAATGGATGTATGGTCTAGTACAGTGTGTACTAACGGGTGTACGGTCTATATCGCTATTACAGTGTGCACTAAGGGGTGTATGGTCTATTGCAGTGTGTACTAACGGGTGTACGGTCTATATCTCTATTACAGCGTGCACTAAGAGGTGTATGGTCTATTACGGTGTGTACTAACGGGTGTACGGTCTATATCTCTATTACAGTGTGCACTAACGTGTGAATGGTCTGTTACAGTGTGCACTAACGGGTGTATGGGATGGCCTATTACAGTGTGTACTAACGGGTGTATGGGATGGTCTATTACAGTGTGCACTAATGGGTGTATGGTCTATAACTCCATTACAGTGTATAATAATGGCTGCATGGTCTATAACTCCATTACAGTGTGTAATAATGGGTGTATGGTCTATAACTCCATTACAGTGTGTAGTAATGGATGTACGGTCTATTACAGTGTGTACTAACAGGTGTACGATCTATAACTCCATTACAGTGTGTACTAACGTGTGTACGGTCTAAATCCCTATTACAATGTGTACTAATGGGTGTATTGTCTATTAAAGTGTGTACTAATTGATGTATGGTCTATTACAGTGTGTACTAATGGGTGTACGGTCTATATCGCTATTACAGTGTGCACTAATGGGTGTATGGTCTATTACAGTGTGTACTAACGGGTGTATGGTCTATTACAGTGTGTACAAATGGGCGTATGGTCTATTACAGTGTGTACCAATAGTTGTATTGTCTATTACAGTGTGTACTAACGGGTGTACGGTCTATATCTCTATTACAGTGTGCACTAAGGGGTGTATGGTCTATTACAGTGTGTACTAACGGGTGTATGGTCTATTACAGTGTGTACTAATGGGTGTATGGTCTATTACAGTGTGTACTAACACGTGTACGTCTATAACTCCATTACAGTGTGTACTAACGTGTGTATGGTCTAAATCTCTATGACAGTGTGTACTAATGGGTGTATGGTCTATTACAGTGTGTACTAATGGATGTATGGTCTATTACAGTGTGCACTAAGGGGTGTATGGTCTGTATCTCTATTACAGTGTGTACTAACGGATGTATGGTCTATTACAGTGTGTACTAATGGGTGTATGGTCTATTAGAGTGTGTACTAATGGATGTATGGTCTATCACAGTGTGTCCTAATAGGTGTACGGTCTATCAATCTATTACAGTGTGCACTAAGGGGTGTATGGTCTATTACAGAGTGTACTAACGGGTGTACGGTCTATATCTCTATTGCAGTGTGTACTAACGGGTGTACAGTTCATATCTCTATCACAGTGTATACTAACGTGTGCACAGTCTATATCTCTATTGCAGTGTCTACTAACGAGCGCACAGTCTATATCTCTAATACAGTGTGTACTAACGTGTGTACAGTCGATATCTCTATTACATTGTGTACTAACAGGTGTACGATCTATATCTCTATTACAGTGTGTACTATCAGGTGCATGGTCGATTACAGTGTGTACTAACGGGTGTACGGACTATGTCTCTATTACAGTGTGCACTAACGGGTGTACGATCTATATCTCTATTGCAGTGTACAGTAACGGGTGTACGGTCTATTTCTCTATTACAGTGTGCACTAACAGCTGTATGGTCTATTACAGTGTGTACTAACGGGTGTACGGTCTATATCTCTATTACAGTGTGCAATAAGGGGGTGTATGGTCTATTACAGTGTGTACGAACGGGTGTACGGTCTAAATCTCTATTACAGTGTGTACTAATGGGTGTATGGTCTATTACAGTGTGTACTAATGGATGTATGGCCTATTACAGTGTGTACTAACAGGTGTACGGTCTATATCTCTATTACAGTGTGCACTAAGGGGTGTATGGTCTATTACAGTGTGTACGAACGGGAGTACGGTCTAAATCTCTATTACAGTGTGTACTAATGGGTGTATGGTCTATTACAGTGTGTACTAATGGATGTATGGTCTATTACAGTGTGTACTAATGGGTGTACGGTCTATATCTCTATTACAGTGTGCACTAATGGGTGTATGGTCTATTACAGTGTGTACTAATGGGTGTATGGTCTATTACAGTGTGTACTAATGGATGTATGGTCTATTACAGTGTGTACTAATGGGTGTACGGTCTATATCTCTATTACAGTGTGCACGAATGCGTGTATGGTCTATTACAGTGTGTACTAACGGGTGTACGGTCTATATCTCTGTTACAGTGTGTACTAACGGGTGTCCGGTCTATATCTCTATTACAGTGTGTACTAACGGGTGTATGGTCTATATTTCTATTACAGTGTGTACTAACAGGTGTACGGTCTATATCTATATTACAGTGTGTACTAACGGGCGTATGGTCTATTACAGTGTGTACTAATGGGTGTATGGTCTATTACAGTGTGTACTAATGGATGTATGGCCTATTACAGTGTGTACTAACAGGTGTACGGTCTATATCTCTATTACAGTGTGCACTAAGGGGTGTATGGTCTATTACAGTGTGTACTAACGGGTGTACAGTCTATATCTCTGTTACAGTGTGCAATAAGGGGTGTATGGTCTATTACAGTGTGTACGAACGGGAGTACGGTCTAAATCTCTATTACAGTGTGTACTAATGGGTGTATGGTCTATTACAGTGTGTACTAATGGATGTATGGTCTATTACAGTGTGTACTAATGGGTGTACGGTCTATATCTCTATTACAGTGTGCACTAATGGGTGTATGGTCTATTACAGTGTGTACTAATGGGTGTATGGTCTATTACAGTGTGTACTAATGGATGTATGGTCTATTACAGTGTGTACTAACGGGTGTACGGTCTATATCGCTATTACAGTGTGCACTAAGGGGTGTATGGTCTATTACAGTGTGTACTAATGGGTGTACGGTCTATATCTCTATTACAGTGTGCACTAAGAGGTGTATGGTCTATTACGGTGTGTACTAACGGGTGTACGGTCTATATCTCTATTAGAGTGTGCACTAACGTGTGAATGGTCTATTACAGTGTGCACTAACGGGTGTATGGGATGGTCTATTACAGTGTGTACTAACGGGTGTATGGGATGGTCTATTACAGTGTGCACTAATGGGTGTATGGTCTATAACTCCATTACAGTGTATAGTAATGGCTGCATGGTCTTTAACTCCATTACAGTGTGTAATAATGGGTGTATGGTCTATAACTCCATTACAGTGTGTAGTAATGGGTGTACGGTCTATTACAGTGTGTACTAACAGGTGTACGGTCTATAACTCCATTACAGAGTGTACTAACGTGTGTACGGTCTAAATCCCTATTACAGTGTGTACTAATGGGTGTATGGTCTATTAAAGTGTGTACTAATTGATGTATGGTCTATTACAGTGTGTACTAATGGGTGTACGGTCTATATCGCTATTACAGTGTGCACTAATGGGTGTATGGTCTATTACAGTGTGTACTAACGGGTGTATGGTCTATTACAGTGTGTACAAATGGGCGTATGGTCTATTACAGTGTGCACCAATAGATGTATGGTCTATTACAGTGTGTACTAAAGGGTGTACGGTCTATATCTCTATTACGGTGTGCACTAAGGGGTGTATGGTCTATTACAGTGTGTACTAACGGGTGTATGGTCTATTACAGTGTGTACTAATGGGTGTATGGTCTATTACAGTGTGTACTAACACGTGTACGTCTATAACTCCATTACAGTGTGTACTAACGTGTGTACGGTCTAAATCTCTATTACAGTGTGTACTAATGGGTGTATGGTCTATTACAGTGTGTACTAATGGATGTATGGTCTATTACAGTGTGTACTAATGGGTGTACGGTCTATATCTCTAATACAGTGTGCACTAATGGGTGTATGGTCTATTACAGTGTGTACTAACGGGTGTATGGTCTATCACAGTGTGTACTAATAGGTGTACGGTCTATCTCTCTCTTACAGTGTGCACTAATGGATGTATGGTCTATTACAGAGTGTACTAACGGGTGTACGGTCTATATCTCTATTACAGTGTGCACTAAGGGGTGCACGGTCTATTACAGTGTGTACTAACAGGTGTACAGTCTATATCTCTATTGCAGTGTGTACTAACGGGTGTACAGTTCATATCTCTATCACAGTGTATACTAACGTGTGCACAGTCTATATCTCTATTGCAGTGTGTACTAACGTGTGTACAGTCGATATCTCTATTACATTGTGTACTAACAGGTGTACGATCTATATCTCTATTACAGTGTGTACTAACAGGTGCATGGTCGATTACAGTGTGTACTAACGGGTTTACGGTCTATATCTCTATTACAGTGTGTACTAACAGGTGTATGGTCTATATCTCTATTACAGTGTGTACTAACGGGTGTACGGTCTATATCTCTATTACAGTGCGTATTAACGGGTTTATGGTCTGTATCTCTATTACAGTGTGTACTAACGGGTGTATGGTCTATTAAAGTGTGTACTAACGGGTGTACGGTCTATATATCTATTACAGTGTGTACTAACGTGTGTACGGTCTATATCTCTATTACAGTGTGCGCTAACAGGTGTACGGTCTATATCTCTATTACAGTGTGTACTAACAGGTGTACGATCTATATCTCTATTACAGTGTGTACTAACAGGTGTACGATCTATATCTCTATTACAGTGTGTACTAACAGGTGTATGGTCGATTACAGTGTGTACAAAGTGTGTACGGTCTATATCTCTATTACAGTGTGTACTAACGGGTGTTCGGTCTATATCTCTATTACAGTTTGCACTAATCGGTGTATGGTGTATTACAGTGTGTACTAACGGGTGTACGGACTATGTCTCTATTACAGTGTGCACTAACGGGTGTACGATCTATATCTCTATTGCAGTGTGCACTAACGGGTGAACGGTCTATGTCTCTATTACAGTGTGTACTAACGGGTGTACGGTCTGTGTCTCTATTACAGTGTGCACTAACGGGTGTACGGTCTGTGTCTCTGTTACAGTGTGCACTAACGGGTGTACGATCTATATCTCTATTACAGTGTGTACTGACGGGTGTACGGTCTATGTCTCTATTACAGTGTGTACTAACACGTGTACGATCTATATCTCTATTACAGTGTGTACTAACAGGTGTATGGTCGATTACAGTGTGTACTAACGGGTGTACTGACTATATCTCTATTACAGTGTGTACTAACGGGTGCACGGTCTATATCTCTATTACAGTTTGCACCAATGGGTGTATGGTCTATTACAGTGTGTATGAACAGGTGTATGGTCTATATCTCTATTACAGTGTGTACTAACGGGTGTATGGTCTATTACAGTGTGTACTAACGGGTGTACGGTCTATGTCTCTATTACAGTGTGCACTAACGGGTGTACGATCTATATCTCTATTGCAGTGTGTACTAACAGGTGTATGGTCGATTACAGTGTGTACTAACGGGTGTACGGTCTATATCTGTATTACAGTGTGTACTAACGGGTGTATGGTCGATTACAGTGTGTTCTAACGGGTGTACGGTCTATATCTCTATTACAGTGTGTACTAAGGGGTGTATGGTCGATTACAGTGTGTACTAACGGGTGTACGGTCTATGTCTCTATTACAGTGTGTACTAACGGGTGTACGGTCTATAACTGAATTACAGTGTGCACTAACGGGTGTATGGTCTATATCTCTATTACAGTGTGTACTAACGGGTGTACGGTCTATATCTCCATTACAGTGTCCACTAATGGGTGTACGATCTATATCAATATTACAGTATGTACTAATGGGTGTACGATCTATATCTCTATTACAGTGTGTACTAAGAGGTGTGTGGTCGATTACAGTGTGTACTAACGAGTGTATGGTCTATATCTCTATTACAGTGTGCACTAACGGGTGTACGGTCAATATCTCTATTACAGTGTGTACTGACGGGTGTACGGTCTATATCTCTGTTACAGTGTGTACTAACAGGTGTACGGTCTACATCTCTATTACAGTGTGTACTAACGGGTGTACGGTCTACATCTCTATTACAGTGTGTACTAACGGGTGTACGGTCTACATCTCTATTACAGTGTGTACTAACGGGTGTACGATCTATATCTCTATTACAGTGTGTACTAACAGGTGTATGGTCGATTACAGTGTGTACAAAGGGTGTACGGTCTATATCTCTATTACAGTGTGTACTAACGGGTGTACAGTCTATATCTCTATTACAGTTTGCACTAATGGGTGTATGGTGTGTTACAGTGTGTACTAACAGGTGTATGGTCTATATCTCTATTACAGTGTGTACTAACGGGTGTATGGTCTATTACAGTGTGTACTAACGGGTGCACGGACTATGTCTCTATTACAGTGTGCACTAACGGGTGTACGATCTATATCTCTATTGCAGTGTGTACTAACAGATGTACGGTCTATGTCTCTATTACAGTGTGCACTAATGGGTGTACGGTCTATATCTCTATTACAGTGTGCACTAACGGGTGTACGGTCTATAGCTCTATTACAGTGTGCACTAACGGGTGTACGATCTATATCTCTATTACTGTGTGTACTGACGGGTGTACGGTCTGTGTCTCTATTACAGTGTGTACTAACAGGTGTACGATCTATATCTCTATTACAGTGTGTACTAACAGGTGTATGGTCGATTACAGTGTGTACTAACGGGTGTACGGTCTATATCTCTATTACAGTGTGTACTAACGGGTTTACGTCTATATCTCTATTACAGTATGCACTAATGGGTGTATGGTCTAATACAGTGTGTACTAACGGGTGTATGGTCGATTACAGTGTGTACTAACGGGTGTACGGTCTATATCTCTATTACAGTGTGCACTAAGGGGTGTATGGTCTATTACAGTGTGTACTAACAGGTGTACGGTCTATATCTCTATTACAGTGTGTACTAACGGGTGTACGGTCTATATCTCTATTAAAGTTTGCACTAATGGGTGTATGGTCTAATACAGTGTTTACTAACAGGTGTATGGTCGATTACAGTGTGTACTAATGGGTGTACGGTCTATATCTCTATTGCAGTGTGTACTAACAGGTGTATGGTCGTTTACAGTGTGTACTAACGGGTGTATGGCCTATATCTCTATTACAGTATGCACTAACGGGTGTACGGTCTATATCTCTATTACTGTGTGTACTAACGGGTGTACGGTCTATATCTCTATTACAGTGTGCACTAATGGGTGTACGATCTATATCTCTATTACAGTATGTACTAATGGGTGTACGATCTATATCTCTATTACAGTGTGTACTAAGAGGTGTGTGGTCGATTACAGTCTGTACTAACGAGTGTATGGTCTATATCTCTATTACAGTGTGCACTAACGGGTGTACGGTCAATATCTCTATTACAGTGTGTACTGACGGGTGTACGGTCTATATCTCTGTTACAGTGTGTACTAACAGGTGTACGGTCTACATCTCTAATACAGTGTGTACTAACGGGTGTACGGTCTACATCTCTATTACAGTGTGTACTAACGGGTGTACGGTCTACATCTCTATTACAGTGTGTACTAACGGGTGTACGATCTATATCTCTATTACAGTGTGTACTAACAGGCATACGATCTATATCTCTATTACAGTGTGTACTAACAGGTGTACGATCTATATCTCTATTACAGTGTGTACTAACAGGTGTATGGTCGATTACAGTGTGTACAAAGTGTGTACGGTCTATATCTCTATTACAGTGTGTACTAACGGGTGTTCGGTCTATATCTCTATTACAGTTTGCACTAATCGGTGTATGGTGTATTACAGTGTGTACTAACAGGTGTATGGTCAATATCTCTATTACAGTGTGTACTAACGGGTGTATGGTCTATTACAGTGTGTACTAACGGGTGTACGGACTATGTCTCTATTACAGTGTGCACTAACGGATGTACGATCTATATCTCTATTGCAGTGTGCACTAACGGGTGAACGGTCTATATCTCTATTACAGTGTGTACTAACGGGTGTACGGTCTGTGTCTCTATTACAGTGTGCACTAACGGGTGTACGGTCTGTGTCTCTATTACAGTGTGCACTAACGGGTGTACGATCTATATCTCTATTACAGTGTGTACTGACGGGTGTACGGTCTATGTCTCTATTACAGTGTGTACTAACAGGTGTACGATCTATATCTCTATTACAGTGTGTACTAACAGGTGTATGGTCGATTACAGTGTGTACTAACGGGTGTACTGACTATATCTCTATTACAGTGTGTACTAACGGGTGCACGGTCTATATCTCTATTACAGTTTGCACTAATGGGTGTATGGTCTATTACAGTGTGTACGAACAGGTGTATGGTCTATATCTCTATTACAGTGTGTACTAACGGGTGTACGGTCTATATCTGTATTACAGTGTGTACTAACGGGTGTATGGTCGATTACAGTTTGTTCTAACGGGTGTACGGTCTATATCTCTATTACAGTGTGTACTAAGGGGTGTATGGTCGATTACAGTGTGTACTAACGGGTGTACGGTCTATGTCTCTATTACAGTGTGTACTAACGGGTGTACGGTCTATAACTGAATTACAGTGTGCACTAACGGGTGTATGGTCTATATCTCTATTACAGTGTGTACTAACGGGTGTACGGTCTATATCTCCATTACAGTGTCCACTAATGGGTGTACGATCTATATCAATATTACAGTATGTACTAATGGGTGTACGATCTATATCTCTATTACAGTGTGTACTAAGAGGTGTGTGGTCGATTACAGTGTGTACTAACGAGTGTATGGTCTATATCTCTATTACAGTGTGCACTAACGGGTGTACGGTCAATATCTCTATTACAGTGTGTACTGACGGGTGTACGGTCTATATCTCTGTTACAGTGTGTACTAACAGGTGTACGGTCTACATCTCTATTACAGTGTGTACTAACGGGTGTACGGTCTACATCTCTATTACAGTGTGTACTAACGGGTGTACGGTCTACATCTCTATTACAGTGTGTACTAACGGGTGTACGATCTATATCTCTATTACAGTGTGTACTAACAGGTGTATGGTCGATTACAGTGTGTACAAAGGGTGTACGGTCTATATCTCTATTACAGTGTGTACTAACGGGTGTACAGTCTATATCTCTATTACAGTTTGCACTAATGGGTGTATGGTGTGTTACAGTGTGTACTAACAGGTGTATGGTCTATATCTCTATTACAGTGTGTACTGACGGGTGTATGGTCTATTACAGTGTGTACTAACGGGTGCACGGACTATGTCTCTATTACAGTGTGCACTAACGGGTGTACGATCTATATCTCTATTGCAGTGTGTACTAACAGGTGTACGGTCTATGTCTCTATTACAGTGTGCACTAATGGGTGTACGGTCTATATCTCTATTACAGTGTGCACTAACGGGTGTACGGTCTATAGCTCTATTACAGTGTGCACTAACGGGTGTACGATCTATATCTCTATTACTGTGTGTACTGACGGGTGTACGGTCTGTGTCTCTATTACAGTGTGTACTAACAGGTGTATGATCTATATCTCTATTACAGTGTGTACTAACAGGTGTATGGTCGATTACAGTGTGTACTAACGGGTGTACGGTCTATATCTCTATTACAGTGTGTACTAACGGGTTTACGGTCTATATCTCTATTACAGTATGCACTAATGGGTGTATGGTCTAATACAGTGTGTACTAACGGGTGTATGGTCGATTACAGTGTGTACTAACGGGTGTACGGTCTATATCTCTATTACAGTGTGCACTAAGGGGTGTATGGTCTATTACAGTGTGTACTAACAGGTGTACGGTCTATATCTCTATTACAGTGTGTACTAACGGGTGTACGGTCTATATCTCTATTAAAGTTTGCACTAATGGGTGTATGGTCTAATACAGTGTTTACTAACAGGTGTATGGTCGATTACAGTGTGTACTAATGGGTGTACGGTCTATATCTCTATTGCAGTGTGTACTAACAGGTGTATGGTCGTTTACAGTGTGTACTAACGGGTGTATGGTCTATATCTCTATTACAGTATGCACTAACGGGTGTACGGTCTATATCTCTATTACTGTGTGTACTAACGGGTGTACGGTCTATATCTCTATTACAGTGTGCACTAATGGGTGTACGATCTATATCTCTATTACAGTATGTACTAATGGGTGTACGATCTATATCTCTATTACAGTGTGTACTAAGAGGTGTGTGGTCGATTACAGTCTGTACTAACGAGTGTATGGTCTATATCTCTATTACAGTGTGCACTAACGGGTGTACGGTCAATATCTCTATTACAGTGTGTACTGACGGGTGTACGGTCTATATCTCTGTTACAGTGTGTACTAACAGGTGTACGGTCTACATCTCTATTACAGTGTGTACTAACGGGTGTACGGTCTACATCTCTATTACAGTGTGTACTAACGGGTGTACGGTCTACATCTCTATTACAGTGTGTACTAACGGGTGTACGATCTATATCTCTATTACAGTGTGTACTAACAGGTGTATGGTCGATTACAGTGTGGACAAAGGGTGTACGGTCTATATCTCTATTACAGTGTGTACTAACGGGTGTACAGTCTATATCTCTATTACAGTTTGCACTAATGGGTGTATGGTGTGTTACAGTGTGTACTAACAGGTTTATGGTCTATATCTCTATTACAGTGTGTACTAACGGGTGTATGGTCTATTACAGTGTGTACTAACGGGTGTACGGACTATGTCTCTATTACAGTGTGCACTAACGGGTGTACGATCTATATCTCTGTTGCAGTGTGTACTAACAGGTGTACGGTCTATGTCTCTATTACAGTGTGCACTAACGGGTGTACGGTCTATATCTCTATTACAGTGTGCACTAACGGGTGTACGGTCTATAGCTCTATTACAGTGTGCACTAACGGGTGTACGATCTATATCTCTTTTGCAGTGTGTACTAACAGGTGTACGGTCTATGTCTCTATTACAGTGTGTACTGACGGGTGTACGGTCTGTGTCTCTATTACAGTGTGTACTAACAGGTGTACGATCTATATCTCTATTACAGTGTGTACTAACAGGTGTATGGTCGATTACAGTGTGTACTAACGGGTGTACGGTCTATATCTCTATTACAGTGTGTACTAACGGGTGTACGGTCTATATCTCTATTACAGTATGCACTAATGGGTGTATGGTCTAATACAGTGTGTACTAACGGGTGTATGGTCGATTACAGTGTGTACTAACGGGTGTACGGTCTATATCTCTATTACAGTGTGCACTAAGGGGTGTATGGTCTATTACAGTGTGCACTAACAGGTGTACGGTCTATATCTCTATTACAGTGTGTACTAACGGGTGTACGGTCTATATCTCTATTACAGTTTGCACTAATGGGTGTATGGTCTAATACAGTGTTTACTAACAGGTGTATGGTCGATTACAGTGTGTACTAATGGGTGTACGGTCTATATCTCTATTGCAGTGTGTACTAACGGGTGTACGGTCTGTATCTCTATTACAGTATGCACTAACGGGTGTACGGTCTATATCTCTATTACAGTGTGTACTGACGGGTGTACGGTCTATATCTCTGTTACAGTGTGTACTAACGGGTGTACGGTCTACATCTCTATTACAGTGTGTACTAACGGGTGTACGATCAATATCTCTATTACAGTGTGTACTAACAGGTGTATGGTCCATTACAGTGTGTACAAAGGGTGTACGGTTTATATCTCTATTACAGTGTGTACTAACGGGTGTACGGTCTATATCTCTATTACAGTTTGCACTAATGGGTGTATAGTGTATTACAGTGTGTACTAACAGGTGTATGGTCTATATCTCTATTACAGTGTGTACTAACGGGTGTATGGTCTATTACAGTGTGTACTAACGGGTGTACGGACTATGTCTCTATTACAGTGTGCACTAACAGATGTACGATCTATATCTCTATTGCAGTGTGTACTAACAGGTGTACGGTCTATGTCTCTATTACAGTGTGCACTAACGGGTGTACGGTCTATATCTCTATTACAGTGTGCACTAACGGGTGTACGGTCTATAGCTCTATTACAGTGTGCACTAACGGGTGTACGGTCTATATCTCTATTACAGTGTGTACTAACGGGTGTATGGTCGATTACAGTGTGTACTAACGGGTGTACAGTTTATGTCGCTATTACAGTGTGTACTAACGGGTGTACGGTCTATATCTCTATTACAGTGTGCACTAACGGGTGTATGGTCTATATCTCTATTACAGTATGTACTAATGGGTGTACGATCTATATCTCTATTACAGTGTGTACTAACAGGTGTATGGTCGATTACAGTGTGTACTAACGGGTGTATGGTCTATATCTCTATTACAGTGTGTACTAACGGGTGTACGGTCTATATCTCTATTACAGTGTGCACTAAGGGGTGTATGGTCTATTACGGTGTGTACTAACGGGTGTACGGACTATGTCTCTATTACAGTGTGCACTAACGGGTGTACGATCTATATCTCTATTGCAGTGTGTACTAACAGGTGTACGGTCTATGTCTCTATTACAGTGTGCACTAACGGGTGAACGGTCTATATCTCTATTACAGTGTGCACTAACGGGTGTACGGTCTATAGCTCTATTACAGTGTGCACTAACGGGTGTACGATCTATATCTCTATTACAGTGTGTACTGACGGGTGTACGGTCTGTGTCTCTATTACAGTGTGTACTAACAGGTGTACGATCTATATCTCTATTACAGTGTGTACTAACAGGTGTATGGTCGATTACAGTGTGTACTAACGGGTGTACGGTCTATATCTCTATTACAGTGTGTACTAACGGGTGTACGGTCTATATCTCTATAACAGTATGCACTAATGGGTGTATGGTCAAATACAGTGTGTACTAACGGGTGTATGGTCGATTACAGTGTGTACTAACGGGTGTACGGTCTATATCTCTATTACAGTGTGCACTAAGGGGTGTATGGTCTATTACAATGTGTACTAACAGGTGTACGGTCTATATCTCTATTACAGTGTGTACTAACGGGTGTACGGTCTATATCTCTATTACAGTTTGCACTAATGGGTGTATGGTCTAATACAGTGTTTACTAACAGGTGTATGGTCGATTACAGTGTGTACTAATGGGTGTACGGTCTATATCTCTATTGCAGTGTGTACTAACGGGTGTACGGTCTATATCTCTATTACAGTACGCACTAACGGGTGTACGGTCTATATCTCTATTACAGTGTGTACTGACGGGTGTACGGTCTACATCTCTATTACAGTGTGTACTAACGGGTGTGCGATCTATATCTCTATTACAGTGTGTACTAACAGGTGTATGGTCGATGACAGTGTGTACAAAGGGTGCACGGTCTATATCTCTATTACAGTGTGTACTAACGGGTGTACGGTCTATATCTCTATTACAGTTTGCACTAATGGGTGTATAGTGTATTACAGTGTGTACTAACAGGTGTATGGTCTATATCTCTATTACAGTGTGTACTAACGGGTGTATGGTCTATTACAGTGTGTACTAACGGGTGTACGGACTATGTCTCTATTACAGTGTGCACTAACAGATGTATGATCTATATCTCTATTGCAGTGTGTACTAACAGGTGTACGGTCTATGTCTCTATTACAGTGTGCACTAACGGGTGTACGGTCTATGTCTCTATTACAGTGTGCACTAACGGGTGTACGGTCTATATCTCTATTACAGTGTGCACTAACGGGTGTACGGTCTATAGCTCTATTACAGTGTGTACTAACGGGTGTATGGTCGATTACAGTGTGTACTAACGTGTGTACAATTTATGTCTCTATTACAGTGTGTACTAACGGGTGTACGGTCTATATCTCTATTACAGTGTGCACTAACGGGTGTATGGTCTATATCTCTATTACAGTATGTACTAATGGGTGTACGATCTATATCTCTATTACAGTGTGTACTAACAGGTGTATGGTCGATTTCAGTGTGTACTAACGGGTGTATGGTCTATATCTCTATTACAGTGTGTACTAACGGGTGTACGGTCTATATCTCTATTACAGTGTGCACTAAGGGGTGTATGGTCTATTGCAGTGTGCACTAACGGGTGTACGGTCTATATCTCTACTACAGAGTGCACTAACGGGTGTATGGTCTATTTCAGTGTGCACTAACGGGTGTATGGGATGGTCTATCACAGTGTGTACTAACGGGTGTATGGGATGATCTATTACAGTTTGCACTAATGCGTGTATGGTCTATAACTCCATTACAGTGTGTACAATAATGGGTGCATGGTCTATAACTCCATTACAGTGTGTACTAATGGGTGTATGGTCTATTACAGTGTGTACTAATGGATGTATGGTCTAATACAGTGTGTACTAACGGGTGTACGGTCTATATCTCTATTACAGTATGCACTAATGGCTGTCTGGTCTAATACAGTGTGTACTAACGGGTGTATGGTCGATTACAGTGTGTACTAACGGGTGTACGGTCTATATCTCTATTACAGTGTGCACTAAGGGGTGTATGGTCTATTACAGTGTGTACTAACAGGTGTACGGTCTATATCTCTATTACAGTGTGTACTAACGCGTGTACGGTCTATATCTCTATTACAGTTTGCACTAATGGGTGGGGTGTATGGTCTAATACAGTGTTTACTAACAGGTGTATGGTCGATTATAGTGTGTACTAATGGGTGTACGGTCTATATCTCTATTGCAGTGTGTACTAACAGGTGTATGGTCGATTACAGTGTGTACTAACGGGTGTATGGTCTATATCTCTGTTACAGTATGCACTTACGGGTGTACGGTCTATGTCTCTATTACAGTGTGTACTGACGGGTGTACGGTCTATATCTCTGTTACAGTGTGTACTAACGGGTGTACGGTCTACATCTCTATTACAGTGTGTACTAACGGGTGTACGATCTATATCTCTATTACAGTGTGTACTAACAGGTGTATGGTCGATTACAGTGTGTACAAAGGGTGTACGGTCTATATCACTATTACAGTGTGTACTACCGGGTGTACGGTCTATATCTCTATTACAGTTTGCACTAATGGGAGTATAGTGTATTACAGTGTGTACTAACAGGTGTATGGTCTATATCTCTATTACAGTGTGTACTGACGGGTGTATGGTCTATTACAGTGTGTACTAACGGGTGTACGGACTATGTCTCTATTACAGTGTGCACTAACAGATGTACGATCTATATCTCTATTGCAGTGTGTACTAACAGGTGTACGGTCTATGTCTCTATTACAGTGTGCACTAACGGGTGTACGGTCTATATCTCTATTACAGTGTGCACTAACGGGTGTACGGTCTATAGCTCTATTACAGTGTGCACTAACGGGTGTACGGTCTATATCTCTATTACAGTGTGTACTAACGTGTGTATGGTCGATTACAGTGTGTACTAACGGGTGTACCGTTTATGTCTCTATTACAGTGTGTACTAAGGGGTGTACGGTCTATATCTCTATTACAGTGTGCACTAACGGCTGTATGGTCTATATCTCTATTACAGTATGTACTAATGGGTGTACGATCTATATCTCTATTACAGTGTGTACTAACAGGTGTATGGTCGATTACAGTGTGTACTAACGGGTGTATGGTCTATATCTCTATTACAGTGTGTACTAACGGGTGTACGGTCTATATCTCTATTACAGTGTGCACTAAGGGGTATATGGTCTATTACGGTGTGCACTAACGGGTGTACGGTCTATATCTCTATTACAGTGTGCACTAACGGGTGTATGGTCTATTACAGTGTGCAGTAACGGGTGTATGGGATGGTCTATTACAGTGTGTACTAACGGGTGTATGGGATGGTCTATTACAGTGTGCACTAATGCGTGTATGGTCTATAACTCCATTACAGTGTACAATAATGGGTGTACGGTCTATATCTCTATTACAGTGTGTACTAACAGGTGTACAGTCTATATCTCTATTGCAGTGTGTACTAACGGGTGTACAGTTCATATCTCTATTACAGTGTGTACTAACGTGTGCACAGTCTATATCTCTATTGCAGTGTGTACTAACGAGTGCACAGTCTATATCTCTATTACAGTGTGTACTAACGTGTGCACAGTCTATATCGCTATTACAGTGTGTACTAACGTGTGTACAGTCTATATCTCTATTACAGTGTGTACTAACAGGTGTACGATCTATATCTTTATTACAAGGTGTACTAACAGGTGTATGGTCGATTACAGTGTGTACTAACGGGTGTACGGTCTATATCTCTATTACAGGGTGTACTAACGGGTGTACGGTCTAATACAGTGTGTACTAACAGGTGTATGGTCGATTACAGTGTGTACTAATGGGTGTACGGTCTATATCTCTATTACAGTGTGCACTAAGGGGTGAATGGTCTATTACAGTGTGTACTAACAGTTGTATGGTCAATATCTCTATTACAGTGTGTACTAACGGGTGTATGGTCTATTACAGTGTGTACTAACGGGTGTACGGTCTATGTCTCTATTACAGTGTGCACTAACGGGTGTACGATCTACATCTCTATTTCAGTGTGTACTAATGGGTGTACAGTCTATATCTCTATTGCAGTGTGTACTAACGGGTGCACGATCTATATCTCTATTGCAGTGTGTACTAACAGGTGTATGGTCGATTACAGTGTGTACTAACGGGTGTATGGTCCATATCTCTATTACAGGGTGTACTAACGGGTGTACGGTCTATATCTCTATTGCAGTGTGTACTAACGGGTGCACGATCTATATCTCTATTGCAGTGTGTACTAACAGGTGTATGGTCGATTACAGTGTGTACTAACGGGTGTATGGTCTATATCTCTATTACAGTGTGTACTAACGGGTGCACGATCTATATCTCTATTGCAGTGTGTACTAACAGGTGTATGGTCGATTACAGTGTGTACTAACGGGTGTATGGTCTATATCTCTATTACAGTGTGTACTAACGGGTGTACGGTCTATATCTCTATTACAGTATGCACTAATGGGTGTATGGTCTAATACAGTGTGTACTAACAGGTGTATGATCGATTACAGTGTGTACTAATGGGTGTACGGTCTATATCTCTATTACAGTGTGCACTAAGGGGTGTATGGTCTATTACAGTGTGTACTAACAGGTGCATGGTCAATATCTCTATTACAGTGTGAACTAACGGGTGTATGGTCTATTACAGTGTGTACTAACGGGTGTACGGTCTATGTCTCTATTACAGTGTGCACTAACGGGTGTACGATCTACATCTCTATTGCAGTGTGTACTAACGGGTGCACGATCTATATCTCTATTGCAGTGTGTACTAACAGGTGTATGGTCGTTTACCGTGTGTACTAATGGGTGTACGGTCTATATCTCTATTACAGTGTGCACTAAGGGGTGAATGGTCTATTACAGTGTGTACTAACAGGTGTATGGTCAATATCTCTATTACAGTGTGTACTAACTGGTGTATGGTCTATTACAGTGTGTACTAACGGGTGTACGGTCTATGTCTCTATTACAGTGTGCACTAACGGGTGTACGATCTACATCTCTATTTCAGTGTGTACTAATGGGTGTACAGTCTATATCTCTATTGCAGTGTGTACTAACAGGTGTATGGTCGTTTACAGTGTGTACTAACGGGTGTATGGTCTATATCTCTATTACAGTATGCACTAACGGGTGTACGGTCTATATCTCTATTACACTGTGTACTGACGGGTGTACGGTCTACATCTCTGTTACAGTGTGTACTAACGGGTGTACGATCTATATCTCTATTACAGTGTGTACTAACAGGTGTATGGTCGATTACAGTGTGTACAAAGGGTGTACAGTCTAGATATCTATTACAGTGTGTACTAACGGGTGTACGGTCTATATCTCTATTACAGTTTGCACTAATGGGTGTATAGTGTATTACAGTGTGTACTAACAGGTGTATGGTCTATATCTCTATTACAGTGTGTACTAACGGGTGTATGGTCTATTACAGTGTGTACTAACGGGTGTAAAAACTATGTCTCTATTACAGTGTGCACTAACAGGTGTACGATCTATATCTCTATTGCAGTGAGTACTAACAGGTGTACGGTCTATGTCTCTATTACAGTGTGCACTAACGGGTGTACGGTCTATATCTCTATTACAGTGTGTACTAACGGGTGTACGGTCTCTAGCTCTATTACAGTGTGCACTAACGGGTGTACGGTCTATATCTCTATTGCAGTGTGTACTAACGGGTGTATGGTCGATTACAGTGTGTACTAACGGGTGTACAGTTTATGTCTCTATTACAGTGTGTACTAACGGGTGTGCGGTCTATATCGCTATTACAGTGTGCACTAACGGGTGTATGGTCTATATCTCTATTACAGTATGTACTAATGTGTGTACGATCTATATCTCTATTACAGTGTGTACTAACAGGTGTATGGTCGATTACAGTGTGTACTAACGGGTGTATGGTCTATATCTCTATTACAGTGTGTACTAACGAGTGTACGGTCTATATCTCTATTACAGTGTGCACTAAGGGGTGTATGGTCTATTACGGTGTGTACTAACGGGTGTACGGTCTATATCTCTATTACAGTGTGCACTGACGGGTGTATGGTCTATTACAGTGTGCACTAACGGGTGTATGGGATGGTCTATTACAGTGTGTACTAACGGGTGTATGGTATGGTCTATTACAGTGTGCACTAATGCGTGTATGGTCTATAACTCCATTACAGTGTACAATAATGGGTTCATGGTCTATTACAGTGTGTACTAACGGGTGTACGGTCTATATCTCTATTACAGTGTGCACTAACGGGTGTATGGTCTATATCTCTATTACAGTATGTACTAATGTGTGTACGATCTATATCTCTATTACAGTGTGCACTAACGGGTGTATGGTCTATTACAGTTTGCACTAATGCGTGTATGGTCTATAACTCCATTACAGTGTACAATAATGGGTTCATGGTCTATAACTGCATTACAGTGTGTCCTAATGGGTGTATGGTCTATTACAGTGTGTACGAATGGATGTATGGTCTATTACAGTGTGTACTAATCGGTGTACGGTCTATACCTCTATTACAGTGTACACTAATGGGTGTAAGGTCTATTACAGTGTGTACTAAGGGGTGTATGGTCTATTACAGTGTGTACTAATGGGTGTATGGTCTATTACAGTGTGTACTAATGGGTGTATGGTCTATTACAGTGTGTACTAATCGGTGTACGGTCTATACCTCTATTACAGTGTACACTAATGGGTGTAAGGTCTATTACAGTGTGTACTAACGGGTGTATGGTCTATTACAGTGTGTACTAATGGATGTATGGTCTATCACAGTGTGTACTAACAGGTGTACGGTCTATATCTCTATTACAGTGTGCACTAAGGGGTGTATGGTCTATTACAGTGTGTACTAACGGGTGTACGGTCTATATCTCTATTACAGTGTGCACTAAGGGGTGCATGGTCTATTACAGTGTGTACTAACAGGTGTACAGTCTATATCTCTATTGCAGTGTGTACTAACGAGTGCACAGTCTATATCTCTATTGCAGTGTGTACTAACGTGTGCACAGTCTATATCGCTATTACAGTGTGTACTAACGTGTGAACAGTCTATATCTCTATTACATTGTGTACTAACAGGTGTACGATCTATATCTCTATTACAGGGTGTACTAACAGGTGTATGGTCGATTACAGTGTGTACTAACGGGTGTACGGTCTATATCTCTATTACAGTGTGTACTAACGGGTGTACGGTCTATATCTCTATTACAGTGTGCACTGATGGGTGTATGGTCTATTACAGTGTGTACTAACGCGTTTATGGTCTGTATCTCTATTACAGTGTGTACTAACGGGTGTATGGTCTATTACAGTGTGTACTAACGGGTGTACGGTCTATATCTCTATTACAGTGTGTACTAACGTGTGTACGGTCTATATCTCTATTACAGTGTGCACTAACAGGTGTACGGTCTATATGTCTATTACAGTGTGTACTAACAGGTGTACGATCTATATCTCTATTACATTGTGTACTAACAGGTGTACGATCTATATCTCTATTACAGTGTGTACTAACAGGTGTATGGTCGATTACAGTGTGTACAAAGGGTGTACGGTCTATATCTCTATTACAGTGTGTGCTAACGGGTGTACGGTCTATATCTCTATTACAGTTTGCACTAATGGGTGTATGATGTATTACAGTGTGTACTATCAGCTGTATGGTCTATATCTCTATTACAGTGTGTACTAACGGGTGTGTGGTCTATTACAGTGTGTACTAACGGGTGTACGGACTATGTTTCTATTACAGTGTGCACTAACGGGTGTACGATCTATATCTCTATTGCAGTGTGTACTAACAGTTGTACGGTCTATGTCTCTATTACAGTGTGCACTAACGGGTGTACGGTCTATAGCTCTATTACAGTGTGCACTAACGGGTGTACGATCTATATCTCTATTATAGTGTGTACTGACGGGTGTACGGTCTATGTCTCTATTACAGTGTGTACTAACAGGTGTACGATCTATAATCTCTATTACAGTGTGTACTAACGGGTGTATGGTCGATTACAGTGTGTACTAACGGGTGTACGGTCTATATCTCTATTACAGTGTGTACTAACGGGTGTACGGTCTATATCTCTATTACAGTTTGCACTAATGGGTGTATGGTCTATTTCAGTGTGTACTAACAGGTGTATGGTCTATATCTCTATTACAGTGTGTACTAACGGGTGTATGGTCTATTTCAGTGTGTACTAACGGGTGTACGGTCTATGTCTCTATTACAGTTTGCACTAACGGGTGTACGATCTATATCTCTATTGCAGTGTGTACTAACGGGTGCACGATCTATATCTCTATTGCAGTGTGTACTAACAGGTGTATGGTCGATTACAGTGTGTACTAACGGGTGTACGGTCTATATCTCTATTACAGTGTGTACTAGCGGGTGTATGGTCGATTACAGTGTGTACTAAAGGGTGTATAGTCTATATCTCTATTACAGTGTGTACTAACGGGTGTATGGTCGATTACAGTGTGTACTAACGGGTGTACGGTCTATGTCTCTATTACAGTGTGTACTAACGGGTGTACGGTCTATATCTCTATTACAGTGTGTACTAACAGGTGTATAGTCGATTGCAGTGTGTACTAACGGGTGTATGGTCTATATCTCTATTACAGTGTGTACTAACAGGTGAATGGTCGATTGCAGTGTGTACTAACGGCTGTATGGTCTATATCTCTATTACAGTGTGTACTAACGGGTGTACGGTCTATATCTCTATTACAGTGTGTACTAAAGGGTGTACGGTCTATATCTCTATTACAGTGTGTACTAACAGGTGAATGGTCGATTGCAGTGTGTACTAACGAGTGTAGGGTCTATATCTCTATTACATTGTGTACTAACGGGTGTACGGTCTATATCTCTATTACAGTGTGCACTAAGGGGTGTATGGTCTATATCTCAATTACAGTGTGTACTAACGGGTGTACGGTCTATATCTCTATTACAGTGTGTACGAACAGGTGAATGGTCGATTGCAGTGTGTACTAACGGGTGTATGGTCTATATCTCTATTACAGTGTGTACTAACGGGTGTACGGTCTATATCTCTATTACAGTGTGCACTAACGGGTGTATGGTCCATATCTCAATTACAGTGTGTACTAACAGGTGTACGGTCTATATCTCTATTACAGTGTGCACTAACGGGTGTACGATCTACATCTCTATTTCAGTGTGTACTAATGGGTGTACAGTCTATATCTCTATTGCAGTGTGTACTAACAGGTGTATGGTCGTTTACAGTGTGTACTAACGGGTGTATGGTCTATATCTCTATTACAGTATGCACTAACGGGTGTACGGTCTATATCTCTATTACACTGTGTACTGACGGGTGTACGGTCTACATCTCTGTTACAGTGTGTACTAACGGGTGTACGATCTATATCTCTATTACAGTGTGTACTAACAGGTGTATGGTCGATTACAGTGTGTACAAAGGGTGTACAGTCTAGATATCTATTACAGTGTGTACTAACGGGTGTACGGTCTATATCTCTATTACAGTTTGCACTAATGGGTGTATAGTGTATTACAGTGTGTACTAACAGGTGTATGGTCTATATCTCTATTACAGTGTGTACTAACGGGTGTATGGTCTATTACAGTGTGTACTAACGGGTGTAAAAACTATGTCTCTATTACAGTGTGCACTAACAGGTGTACGATCTATATCTCTATTGCAGTGAGTACTAACAGGTGTACGGTCTATGTCTCTATTACAGTGTGCACTAACGGGTGTACGGTCTATATCTCTATTACAGTGTGTACTAACGGGTGTACGGTCTCTAGCTCTATTACAGTGTGCACTAACGGGTGTACGGTCTATATCTCTATTGCAGTGTGTACTAACGGGTGTATGGTCGATTACAGTGTGTACTAACGGGTGTACAGTTTATGTCTCTATTACAGTGTGTACTAACGGGTGTGCGGTCTATATCTCTATTACAGTGTGCACTAACGGGTGTATGGTCTATATCTCTATTACAGTATGTACTAATGTGTGTACGATCTATATCTCTATTACAGTGTGTACTAACAGGTGTATGGTCGATTACAGTGTGTACTAACGGGTGTATGGTCTATATCTCTATTACAGTGTGTACTAACGAGTGTACGGTCTATATCTCTATTACAGTGTGCACTAAGGGGTGTATGGTCTATTACGGTGTGTACTAACGGGTGTACGGTCTATATCTCTATTACAGTGTGCACTGACGGGTGTATGGTCTATTACAGTGTGCACTAACGGGTGTATGGGATGGTCTATTACAGTGTGTACTAACGGGTGTATGGTATGGTCTATTACAGTGTGCACTAATGCGTGTATGGTCTATAACTCCATTACAGTGTACAATAATGGGTTCATGGTCTATTACAGTGTGTACTAACGGGTGTACGGTCTATATCTCTATTACAGTGTGCACTAACGGGTGTATGGTCTATATCTCTATTACAGTATGTACTAATGTGTGTACGATCTATATCTCTATTACAGTGTGCACTAACGGGTGTATGGTCTATTACAGTTTGCACTAATGCGTGTATGGTCTATAACTCCATTACAGTGTACAATAATGGGTTCATGGTCTATAACTGCATTACAGTGTGTCCTAATGGGTGTATGGTCTATTACAGTGTGTACGAATGGATGTATGGTCTATTACAGTGTGTACTAATCGGTGTACGGTCTATACCTCTATTACAGTGTACACTAATGGGTGTAAGGTCTATTACAGTGTGTACTAACGGGTGTATGGTCTATTACAGTGTGTACTAATGGGTGTATGGTCTATTACAGTGTGTACTAATGGGTGTATGGTCTATTACAGTGTGTACTAATCGGTGTACGGTCTATACCTCTATTACAGTGTACACTAATGGGTGTAAGGTCTATTACAGTGTGTACTAACGGGTGTATGGTCTATTACAGTGTGTACTAATGGATGTATGGTCTATCACAGTGTGTACTAACAGGTGTACGGTCTACATCTCTATTACAGTGTGCACTAAGGGGTGTATGGTCTATTACAGTGTGTACTAACGGGTGTACGGTCTATATCTCTATTACAGTGTGCACTAAGGGGTGCATGGTCTATTACAGTGTGTACTAACAGGTGTACAGTCTATATCTCTATTGCAGTGTGTACTAACGAGTGCACAGTCTATATCTCTATTGCAGTGTGTACTAACGTGTGCACAGTCTATATCGCTATTACAGTGTGTACTAACGTGTGAACAGTCTATATCTCTATTACATTGTGTACTAACAGGTGTACGATCTATATCTCTATTACAGGGTGTACTAACAGGTGTATGGTCGATTACAGTGTGTACTAACGGGTGTACGGTCTATATCTCTATTACAGTGTGTACTAACGGGTGTACGGTCTATATCTCTATTACAGTGTGCACTGATGGGTGTATGGTCTATTACAGTGTGTACTAACGCGTTTATGGTCTGTATCTCTATTACAGTGTGTACTAACGGGTGTATGGTCTATTACAGTGTGTACTAACGGGTGTACGGTCTATATCTCTATTACAGTGTGTACTAACGTGTGTACGGTCTATATCTCTATTACAGTGTGCACTAACAGGTGTACGGTCTATATGTCTATTACAGTGTGTACTAACAGGTGTACGATCTATATCTCTATTACATTGTGTACTAACAGGTGTACGATCTATATCTCTATTACAGTGTGTACTAACAGGTGTATGGTCGATTACAGTGTGTACAAAGGGTGTACGGTCTATATCTCTATTACAGTGTGTGCTAACGGGTGTACGGTCTATATCTCTATTACAGTTTGCGCTAATGGGTGTATGGTGTATTACAGTGTGTACTATCAGCTGTATGGTCTATATCTCTATTACAGTGTGTACTAACGGGTGTGTGGTCTATTACAGTGTGTACTAACGGGTGTACGGACTATGTTTCTATTACAGTGTGCACTAACGGGTGTACGATCTATATCTCTATTGCAGTGTGTACTAACAGTTGTACGGTCTATGTCTCTATTACAGTGTGCACTAACGGGTGTACGGTCTATAGCTCTATTACAGTGTGCACTAACGGGTGTACGATCTATATCTCTATTATAGTGTGTACTGACGGGTGTACGGTCTATGTCTCTATTACAGTGTGTACTAACAGGTGTACGATCTATAATCTCTATTACAGTGTGTACTAACGGGTGTATGGTCGATTACAGTGTGTACTAACGGGTGTACGGTCTATATCTCTATTACAGTGTGTACTAACGGGTGTACGGTCTATATCTCTATTACAGTTTGCACTAATGGGTGTATGGTCTATTTCAGTGTGTACTAACAGGTGTATGGTCTATATCTCTATTACAGTGTGTACTAACGGGTGTATGGTCTATTTCAGTGTGTACTAACGGGTGTACGGTCTATGTCTCTATTACAGTTTGCACTAACGGGTGTACGATCTATATCTCTATTGCAGTGTGTACTAACGGGTGCACGATCTATGTCTCTATTGCAGTGTGTACTAACAGGTGTATGGTCGATTACAGTGTGTACTAACGGGTGTACGGTCTATATCTCTATTACAGTGTGTACTAGCGGGTGTATGGTCGATTACAGTGTGTACTAAAGGGTGTATAGTCTATATCTCTATTACAGTGTGTACTAACGGGTGTATGGTCGATTACAGTGTGTACTAACGGGTGTACGGTCTATGTCTCTATTACAGTGTGTACTAACGGGTGTACGGTCTATATCTCTATTACAGTGTGTACTAACAGGTGTATTCTCGATTGCAGTGTGTACTAACGGGTGTATGGTCTATATCTCTATTACAGTGTGTACTAACAGGTGAATGGTCGATTGCAGTGTGTACTAACGGCTGTATGGTCTATATCTCTATTACAGTGTGTACTAACGGGTGTACGGTCTATATCTCTATTACAGTGTGTACTAACGTGTGTACGGTCTATATCTCTATTACAGTGTGCACTAACAGGTGTACGGTCTATATGTCTATTACAGTGTGTACTAACAGGTGTATGGTCGATTACAGTGTGTACTAACGGGTGTACGGTCTATATCTCTATTACAGTGTGTACTAACAGGTGTACAGTCTATATCTCTATTGCAGTGTGTACTAACGAGTGCACAGTCTATATCTCTATTGCAGTGTGTACTAACGTGTGCACAGTCTATATCGCTATTACAGTGTGTACTAACGTGTGAACAGTCTATATCTCTATTACATTGTGTACTAACAGGTGTACGATCTATATCTCTATTACAGGGTGTACTAACAGGTGTATGGTCGATTACAGTGTGTACTAACGGGTGTACGGTCTATATCTCTATTACAGTGTGTACTAACGGGTGTACGGTCTATATCTCTATTACAGTGTGCACTGATGGGTGTATGGTCTATTACAGTGTGTACTAACGCGTTTATGGTCTGTATCTCTATTACAGTGTGTACTAACGGGTGTATGGTCTATTACAGTGTGTACTAACGGGTGTACGGTCTATATCTCTATTACAGTGTGTACTAACGTGTGTACGGTCTATATCTCTATTACAGTGTGCACTAACAGGTGTACGGTCTATATGTCTATTACAGTGTGTACTAACAGGTGTACGATCTATATCTCTATTACATTGTGTACTAACAGGTGTACGATCTATATCTCTATTACAGTGTGTACTAACAGGTGTATGGTCGATTACAGTGTGTACAAAGGGTGTACGGTCTATATCTCTATTACAGTGTGTGCTAACGGGTGTACGGTCTATATCTCTATTACAGTTTGCGCTAATGGGTGTATGGTGTATTACAGTGTGTACTATCAGCTGTATGGTCTATATCTCTATTACAGTGTGTACTAACGGGTGTGTGGTCTATTACAGTGTGTACTAACGGGTGTACGGACTATGTTTCTATTACAGTGTGCACTAACGGGTGTACGATCTATATCTCTATTGCAGTGTGTACTAACAGTTGTACGGTCTATGTCTCTATTACAGTGTGCACTAACGGGTGTACGGTCTATAGCTCTATTACAGTGTGCACTAACGGGTGTACGATCTATATCTCTATTATAGTGTGTACTGACGGGTGTACGGTCTATGTCTCTATTACAGTGTGTACTAACAGGTGTACGATCTATAATCTCTATTACAGTGTGTACTAACGGGTGTATGGTCGATTACAGTGTGTACTAACGGGTGTACGGTCTATATCTCTATTACAGTGTGTACTAACGGGTGTACGGTCTATATCTCTATTACAGTTTGCACTAATGGGTGTATGGTCTATTTCAGTGTGTACTAACAGGTGTATGGTCTATATCTCTATTACAGTGTGTACTAACGGGTGTATGGTCTATTTCAGTGTGTACTAACGGGTGTACGGTCTATGTCTCTATTACAGTTTGCACTAACGGGTGTACGATCTATATCTCTATTGCAGTGTGTACTAACGGGTGCACGATCTATGTCTCTATTGCAGTGTGTACTAACAGGTGTATGGTCGATTACAGTGTGTACTAACGGGTGTACGGTCTATATCTCTATTACAGTGTGTACTAGCGGGTGTATGGTCGATTACAGTGTGTACTAAAGGGTGTATAGTCTATATCTCTATTACAGTGTGTACTAACGGGTGTATGGTCGATTACAGTGTGTACTAACGGGTGTACGGTCTATGTCTCTATTACAGTGTGTACTAACGGGTGTACGGTCTATATCTCTATTACAGTGTGTACTAACAGGTGTATTCTCGATTGCAGTGTGTACTAACGGGTGTATGGTCTATATCTCTATTACAGTGTGTACTAACAGGTGAATGGTCGATTGCAGTGTGTACTAACGGCTGTATGGTCTATATCTCTATTACAGTGTGTACTAACGGGTGTACGGTCTATATCTCTATTACAGTGTGTACTAACGGGTGTACGGTCTATATCTCTATTACAGTGTGTACTAACAGGTGAATGGTCGATTGCAGTGTGTACTAACGGGTGTAGGGTCTATATCTCTATTACATTGTGTACTAACGGGTGTACGGTCTATATCTCTATTACAGTGTGCACTAAGGGGTGTATGGTCTATATCTCAATTACAGTGTGTACTAACGGGTGTACGGTCTACATCTCTATTACAGTGTGTACGAACAGGTGAATGGTCGATTGCAGTGTGTACTAACGGGTGTATGGTCTATATCTCTATTACAGTGTGTACTAACGGGTGTAAAAACTATGTCTCTATTACAGTGTGCACTAACAGGTGTACGATCTATATCTCTATTGCAGTGAGTACTAACAGGTGTACGGTCTATGTCTCTATTACAGTGTGCACTAACGGGTGTACGGTCTATATCTCTATTACAGTGTGTACTAACGGGTGTACGGTCTCTAGCTCTATTACAGTGTGCACTAACGGGTGTACGGTCTATATCTCTATTGCAGTGTGTACTAACGGGTGTATGGTCGATTACAGTGTGTACTAACGGGTGTACAGTTTATGTCTCTATTACAGTGTGTACTAACGGGTGTGCGGTCTATATCTCTATTACAGTGTGCACTAACGGGTGTATGGTCTATATCTCTATTACAGTATGTACTAATGTGTGTAGGATCTATATCTCTATTACAGTGTGTACTAACAGGTGTATGGTCGATTACAGTGTGTACTAACGGGTGTATGGTCTATATCTCTATTACAGTGTGTACTAACGAGTGTACGGTCTATATCTCTATTACAGTGTGCACTAAGGGGTGTATGGTCTATTACGGTGTGTACTAACGGGTGTACGGTCTATATCTCTATTACAGTGTGCACTGACGGGTGTATGGTCTATTACAGTGTGCACTAACGGGTGTATGGGATGGTCTATTACAGTGTGTACTAACGGGTGTATGGTATGGTCTATTACAGTGTGCACTAATGCGTGTATGGTCTATAACTCCATTACAGTGTACAATAATGGGTTCATGGTCTATTACAGTGTGTACTAACGGGTGTACGGTCTATATCTCTATTACAGTGTGCACTAACGGGTGTATGGTCTATATCTCTATTACAGTATGTACTAATGTGTGTACGATCTATATCTCTATTACAGTGTGCACTAACGGGTGTATGGTCTATTACAGTTTGCACTAATGCGTGTATGGTCTATAACTCCATTACAGTGTACAATAATGGGTTCATGGTCTATAACTGCATTACAGTGTGTCCTAATGGGTGTATGGTCTATTACAGTGTGTACGAATGGATGTATGGTCTATTACAGTGTGTACTAATCGGTGTACGGTCTATACCTCTATTACAGTGTACACTAATGGGTGTAAGGTCTATTACAGTGTGTACTAACGGGTGTATGGTCTATTACAGTGTGTACTAATGGGTGTATGGTCTATTACAGTGTGTACTAATGGGTGTATGGTCTATTACAGTGTGTACTAATCGGTGTACGGTCTATACCTCTATTACAGTGTACACTAATGGGTGTAAGGTCTATTACAGTGTGTACTAACGGGTGTATGGTCTATTACAGTGTGTACTAATGGATGTATGGTCTATCACAGTGTGTACTAACAGGTGTACGGTCTACATCTCTATTACAGTGTGCACTAAGGGGTGTATGGTCTATTACAGTGTGTACTAACGGGTGTACGGTCTATATCTCTATTACAGTGTGCACTAAGGGGTGCATGGTCTATTACAGTGTGTACTAACAGGTGTACAGTCTATATCTCTATTGCAGTGTGTACTAACGAGTGCACAGTCTATATCTCTATTGCAGTGTGTACTAACGTGTGCACAGTCTATATCGCTATTACAGTGTGTACTAACGTGTGAACAGTCTATATCTCTATTACATTGTGTACTAACAGGTGTACGATCTATATCTCTATTACAGGGTGTACTAACAGGTGTATGGTCGATTACAGTGTGTACTAACGGGTGTACGGTCTATATCTCTATTACAGTGTGTACTAACGGGTGTACGGTCTATATCTCTATTACAGTGTGCACTGATGGGTGTATGGTCTATTACAGTGTGTACTAACGCGTTTATGGTCTGTATCTCTATTACAGTGTGTACTAACGGGTGTATGGTCTATTACAGTGTGTACTAACGGGTGTACGGTCTATATCTCTATTACAGTGTGTACTAACGTGTGTACGGTCTATATCTCTATTACAGTGTGCACTAACAGGTGTACGGTCTATATGTCTATTACAGTGTGTACTAACAGGTGTACGATCTATATCTCTATTACATTGTGTACTAACAGGTGTACGATCTATATCTCTATTACAGTGTGTACTAACAGGTGTATGGTCGATTACAGTGTGTACAAAGGGTGTACGGTCTATATCTCTATTACAGTGTGTGCTAACGGGTGTACGGTCTATATCTCTATTACAGTTTGCGCTAATGGGTGTATGGTGTATTACAGTGTGTACTATCAGCTGTATGGTCTATATCTCTATTACAGTGTGTACTAACGGGTGTGTGGTCTATTACAGTGTGTACTAACGGGTGTACGGACTATGTTTCTATTACAGTGTGCACTAACGGGTGTACGATCTATATCTCTATTGCAGTGTGTACTAACAGTTGTACGGTCTATGTCTCTATTACAGTGTGCACTAACGGGTGTACGGTCTATAGCTCTATTACAGTGTGCACTAACGGGTGTACGATCTATATCTCTATTATAGTGTGTACTGACGGGTGTACGGTCTATGTCTCTATTACAGTGTGTACTAACAGGTGTACGATCTATAATCTCTATTACAGTGTGTACTAACGGGTGTATGGTCGATTACAGTGTGTACTAACGGGTGTACGGTCTATATCTCTATTACAGTGTGTACTAACGGGTGTACGGTCTATATCTCTATTACAGTTTGCACTAATGGGTGTATGGTCTATTTCAGTGTGTACTAACAGGTGTATGGTCTATATCTCTATTACAGTGTGTACTAACGGGTGTATGGTCTATTTCAGTGTGTACTAACGGGTGTACGGTCTATGTCTCTATTACAGTTTGCACTAACGGGTGCACGATCTATGTCTCTATTGCAGTGTGTACTAACAGGTGTATGGTCGATTACAGTGTGTACTAACGGGTGTACGGTCTATATCTCTATTACAGTGTGTACTAGCGGGTGTATGGTCGATTACAGTGTGTACTAAAGGGTGTATAGTCTATATCTCTATTACAGTGTGTACTAACGGGTGTATGGTCGATTACAGTGTGTACTAACGGGTGTACGGTCTATGTCTCTATTACAGTGTGTACTAACGGGTGTACGGTCTATATCTCTATTACAGTGTGTACTAACAGGTGTATAGCCGATTGCAGTGTGTACTAACGGGTGTATGGTCTATATCTCTATTACAGTGTGTACTAACAGGTGAATGGTCGATTGCAGTGTGTACTAACGGCTGTATGGTCTATATCTCTATTACAGTGTGTACTAACGGGTGTACGGTCTATATCTCTATTACAGTGTGTACTAACGGGTGTACGGTCTATATCTCTATTACAGTGTGTACTAACAGGTGAATGGTCGATTGCAGTGTGTACTAACGGGTGTAGGGTCTATATATCTATTACATTGTGTACTAACGGGTGTACGGTCTATATCTCTATTACAGTGTGCACTAAGGGGTGTATGGTCTATATCTCAATTACAGTGTGTACTAACGGGTGTACGGTCTACATCTCTATTACAGTGTGTACGAACAGGTGAATGGTCGATTGCAGTGTGTACTAACGGGTGTATGGTCTATATCTCTATTACAGTGTGTACTAACGGGTGTACGGTCTATATCTCTATTACAGTGTGCACTAACGGGTGTATGGTCCATATCTCAATTACAGTGTGTACTAACAGGTGTACGGTCTATATCTCTATTACAGTGTGTACTAACATGTGAATGGTCGATTGCAGTGTGTACTAACGGGTGTATGGTCTATATCTCTATTACGGTGTGTACTAACGGGTGTACGGTCTATATCTCTATTACAGTGTGCACTAAGGGGTGTATGGTCTATTACGGTGTGTACTAACGGGTGTACAGTCTATATCTCTATTACAGTGTGTACTAGCGGGTGTATGGTCGATTACAGTGTGTACTAAAGGGTGTATAGTCTATATCTCTATTACAGTGTGTACTAACGGGTGTATGGTCGATTACAGTGTGTACTAACGGGTGTACGGTCTATGTCTCTATTACAGTGTGTACTAACGGGTGTACGGTCTATATCTCTATTACAGTGTGTACTAACAGGTGTATAGTCGATTGCAGTGTGTACTAACGGGTGTATGGTCTATATCTCTATTACAGTGTGTACTAACAGGCGAATGGTCGATTGCAGTGTGTACTAACGGCTGTATGGTCTATATCTCTATTACAGTGTGTACTAACGGGTGTACGGTCTATATCTCTATTACAGTGTGTACTAACGGGTGTACGGTCTATATCTCTATTACAGTGTGTACTAACAGGTGAATGGTCGATTGCAGTGTGTACTAACGGGTGTAGGGTCTATATCTCTATTACATTGTGTACTAACGGGTGTACGGTCTATATCTCTATTACAGTGTGCACTAAGGGGTGTATGGTCTATATCTCAATTACAGTGTGTACTAACGGGTGTACGGTCTACATCTCTATTACAGTGTGTACGAACAGGTGAATGGTCGATTGCAGTGTGTACTAACGGGTGTATGGTCTATATCTCTATTACAGTGTGTACTAACGGGTGTACGGTCTATATCTCTATTACAGTGTGCACTAACGGGTGTATGGTCCATATCTCAATTACAGTGTGTACTAACAGGTGTACGGTCTATATCTCTATTACAGTGTGTACTAACATGTGAATGGTCGATTGCAGTGTGTACTAACGGGTGTATGGTCTATATCTCTATTACGGTGTGTACTAACGGGTGTACGGTCTATATCTCTATTACAGTGTGCACTAAGGGGTGTATGGTCTATTACGGTGTGTACTAACGGGTGTACGGTCTATATCTCTATTACAGTGTGCACTAACGGGTGTATTGTCTATTACAGTGTGCACTAACGGGTGTATGGGATGGTCTATTACAGTGTGTACTAACGGGTGTATGGGATGGTCTATTACAGTGTGCACTAATGCGTGTATGGTCTATAACTCCATTACAGTGTGTAATAATGTGTGTACGGTCTATTACAGTGTGTACTAACAGGTGTACGATCTATAACTCCATTACAGTGTGTACTAACGTGTGTACGGTCTAAATCTCTATTACAGTGTGTACTAATGGGTGCATGGTCTATTACAGTGTGTACTAATGGATGTTTGGTCTATTACAGTGTGTACTAATGGGTGTACGGTCTATACCGCTATTACAGTGTGCACTAATGGGTGCATGGTCTATTACAGTGTGTACTAACGGGTGTATGGTCTATTACAGTGTGTACAAATGGGTGTATGGTCTATTACAGTGTGTACCAATGGATGTATGGTCTATTACAGTGTGTACTAACGGGTGTACGGTCTATATCTCTATTACAGTGTGCACTAAGGGGTGTATGGTCTATTACAGTGTGTACTAACGGGTATATGGTCTATTACAGTGTGTACTAATGGGTGTATGGTCTATTACAGTGTGTACTAACAGGTGTACGATCTATAACTCCATTACAGTGTGTACTAACGTGTGTAAGGTCTAAATCTCTATTACAGTGTGTACTAATGGGTGTATGGTCTATTACAGTGTGTACTAATGGATGTATGGTCTATTACAGTGTGTACGAATGGGTGTACGGTCTATATCTCTATTACAGTGTGCAGTAATGGGTGTATGGTCTATTACAGTGTGTACTAACGGGTGTATGGTCTATTAAGGTGTGTACTAATGGGTGTATGGTCTATTACAGTGTGTACTAATGGATGTATGGTCTATCACAGTGTGTACTAACAGGTGTACGGTCTATATCTCTATTACAGTGTGCACTAAGGGGTGTATGGTCTATTACAGTGTGTACTAACGGGTGTACGGTCTATATCTCTATTACAGTGCGTACTAATGGGTGTACGGTCTATGTTTCTATTACAGTGTAGACTAACAGGTGTATGGTCGATTACAGTGTGCACTAACGGGTGTACGATCGATCACTCCATTACAGTGTGTACTCACGGGTGTATGGTCTATAGCTCTATTATAGTGTGTACTAACGAGTGTACGATCTATATCTCTATTGCAGTGTGCACTAACGGCTGTACGGTCTATGTTTCTATTACAGTGTGCACTAACGGGTGTACGATCTATATCTCTATTGCAGTGTGTACTAACGGGTGTACGGTCTATGTCTCTATTACAGTGTGCACTAACGGGTGTACTGTCTATATCTCTATTACAGTATCCACTAACGGGTGTATGGTCTGTGTCTCTATTACAGTGTGTACTAACGGGTGTACGGTCTATATCTCTATTACAGTGTGCACTAACGGGTGTACGATCTATATCTCTATTGCAGTGTGTACTAACAGGTGTATGGTCGATTACAGTGTTTACTAACGGGTGTACGGTCTATATCTCTATTACAGTGTGCACTAACGGGTGTACGGTCTATATCTCTATTACAGTGTGCACTAACGGCTGTATGGTCTGTCGCTCTATTACAGTGTGTACTAACGGGTGTACGGTCTATGTTTCTATTACAGTGTAGACTAACAGGTGTATGGTCGATTACAGTGTGCACTAACGGGTGTACGATCGATAACTCCATTACAGTGTGTACTAACGGGTGTGCAATCTATAGCTCTATTACAGTGTGCACTAACGGGTGTATGGTCTATATCTCTATTACACAGTGTACTAACGTGTGTACGATCTATATCTCTATTGCAGTGTGTACTAACGGGTGTACGGTCTATGTTTCTATTACAGTGTACACTAACGGGTGTACGGTCTATGTCTCTATTACAGTGTGTACTAACGGGTGTACGATCTATATCTCTATTGCAGTGTGTACTAACGGGTGTACGGTCTCTTTTTCTATTACAGTGTGCACTAACGGGTGTACGATCTATATCTCTATTGCAGTGTGTACTAATGGGTGTACGGTCTATGTCTCTATTACAGTGTGCACTAACGGGTGTCCGGTCTATATCTCTATTACAGTGTGCACTAACGGGTGTACGGTCTGTGTCTCTATTACAGTGTGTACTAACGGGTGTACGGTCTATATCTCTATTACAGTGTTCACTAACAGGTGTACGATCGATATCTCTATTGTAGTGTGTACTAACAGGTGTATGGTCGATTACAGTGTGTACTAACGGGTGTACGGTCTATATCTCGATTACAGTGTGTACTAACGGGTGTACGGTCTATATCTCTATTACAGTGTGTACCAACGGGTGTACGATCTATATCTCTATTGCAGTGTGTACTAACAGGTGCATGGTCGATTACAGTGTGTACTAACGGGTGTACGGTCTATATCTCTATTACAGTGTGTACTAACGGGTGTATGGTCGATTACAGTGTGTACTAACGGGTGTACGGTCTATGTTTCTATTACAGTGTGTACTAACGGGTGTACGGTCTACATCTCTATTACAGTGTGCACTAACGGGTGTACGGTCTATAGCTCTATTACAGTGTGTACTAACGGGTGTACGGTCTATGTTTCTATTACAGTGTAGACTAACAGGTGTATGGTCGAATACAGTGTGCACTAACGGGTGTACGGTCTATATCTCTATTACAGTGTGTACTAACGGGTGTACGGTCTATATCTCTATTACAGGGTGCACTAACGGGTGTACGGTCTATAGCTCTATTACAGTGTGTACTAACGGGTGTGCGGTCTATGTCTCTATTACAGTGTAGACTAACAGGTGTATGGTCGATTACAGTGTGCACCAACGGGTGTACGATCGATAACTCCATTACAGTGTGTACTAACGGGTGTACAATCTATATTCTGTTACAGTGTGCACTAACGGGTGTACGGTCTATATCTCTATTACACAGTGTACTAACGTGTGTACGATCTATATCTCTATTGCAGTGTGTATTGACTGGTGTACGGTCTATGTTTCTATTACAGTGTGCACTAACGGGTGTACGGTCTGAGTCTCTATTACAGTATGTACTAACGGGTGTACGGTCTATAGCTTTATTACAGTGTGTACTAACGGGTGTACGGTCGATGTTTATATTACAGTGTAGACTAACAGGTGTATGGTCGATTACAGTGTGCACTAACGGGTGTACGATCGATAACTCCATTACAGTGTGTACTAATGGGTGTACAATCTATAGCTCTATTACAGTGTGCACTAACGGGTGTACGGTCTATATCTCTATTAGACAGTGTACTAATGTGTGTACGATCTATATCTCTATTGCAGTGTGTACTAACGGGTGTACGGTCTATGTTTCTATTACAGTGTGCACTAACGGGTGTACGGTCTATGTCTCTATTATAGTGTGTACTAACGGGTGTACGATCTATATCTCTATTGCAGTGTGTACTAACGGGTGTACGGTCTATGTTTCTATTACAGTGTGCACTAACGGGTGTACGATCTATATCCCTATTGCAGTGTGAACTAACGGGTGTACTGTCTATGTCTCTATTACAGTGTGCACTAACGGGTGTACTGTCTATATCTCTGTTACAGTGTGTGCTAACGGGTGTACGGTCTACATCTCTATTACAGTGTGCGCTAACGGGTGTATGGTCTATCGCTCTATTACAGTGTGTACTAACGGGTGTACGGTCTATGTTTCTATTACAGTGTGTACTAACGAGTGTATGATCTATATCTCTATTACAGTGTGTACTGACGGGGTGTACGGTCTATATCTCTGTTACAGTGTGTACTAACGGGTGTACAGTCTACATCTCTATTACAGTGTGCGCTAACGGGTGTATGGTCTATCGCTCTATTACAGTGTGTACTAACGGGTGTACGGTCTATGTTTCTATTACAGTGTGTACTAACGGGTGAATGGTCTATTACAGTGTGTACAAATGGGTGTATGGTCTATTACAGTGTGTACCAATGGATGTATGGTCTATTACAGTGTGTACTAACGGGTGTACGGTCTATATCTCTATTACAGTGTGCACTAAGGGGTGTATGGTCTATTACAGTGTGTACTAACGGGTGTATGGTCTATTACAGTGTGTACTAATGGGTGTATGGTCTATTACAGTGTGTACTAACAGGTGTACGATCTATAACTCCATTACAGTGTGTACTAACGTGTGTACGGTCTAAATCTCTATTACAGTGTGTACTAATGGGTGTATGGTCTATTACAGTGTGTACTAATGGCTGTATGGTCCATTACAGTGTGTACTAATGGGTGTACGGTCTATATCTCTATTACAGTGTGCAGTAATGGGTGTATGGTCTATTACAGTGTGTACTAACGGGTATATGGTCTATTACAGTGTGTACTAATGGGTGTATGGTCTATTACAGTGTGTACTAATGGATGTATGGTCTATCACAGTGTGTACTAACAGGTGTACGGTCTATATCTCTCTTACAGTGTGCACGAAGGGGTGTATGGTCTATTACAGTGTGTACTAACGAGTGTACGGTCTATATCTCCATTACATTGTGTACTAACGGGTGTACGGTCTATAGCTCTATTACAGTGTGCACTAACGGGTGTACGGTCTTTCTCTCTATTACAGTGTGTACTAACGTGTGTACGATCTATATCTCTATTGCAGTGTGCACTAACGGGTGTACGGTCTATGTCTCTATTACAGTGTGTACTAACGGGTGTACGATCTATAACTCTATTGCAATGTGCACTAACGGGTGTACGGTCTACATCTCTATTACAGTGTGCACTAACGGGTGTACGGTCTATAGCTCTATTACAGTGTGTACTAACGGGTGTACGGTCTATGTTTCTATTACAGTGTAGACTAACAGGTGTATGGTCGAATACAGTGTGTACTAACGGGTGTACTGTCTATGTCTCTATTACAGTGTGCACTAACGGGTGTACGGTCTATATCTCTGTTACAGTGTGTACTAACGGGTGTACGGTCTACATCTCTATTACAGTGTGCGCTAACGGGTGTATGGTCTATCGCTCTATTACAGTGTGTACTAACGAGTGTACGGTCTATGTTTCTATTACAGTGTGTACTAACGGGTGTATGGTCTATTACAGTGTGTACAAATGGGTGTATGGTCTATTACAGTGTGTACCAATGGATGTATGGTCTATTACAGTGTGTACTAACGGGTGTACGGTCTATATCTCTATTACAGTGTGCACTAAGGGGTGTATGGTCTATTACAGTGTGTACTAACGGGTGTATGGTCTATTACAGTTTGTACTAATGGTTGTATGGTCTATTACAGTGTGTACTAACAGGTGTACGATCTATAACTCCATTACAGTGTGTACTAACGTGTGTACGGTCTAAATCTCTATTACAGTGTGTACTAATGGGTGTATGGTCTATTACAGTGTGTACTAATGGATGTATGGTCTATTACAGTGTGTACTAATGGGTGTACGGTCTATATCTCTATTACAGTGTGTACTAACAGGTGTATGGTCGATTACAGTGTGTACTAACGGGTGTATGGTCTATATCTCTATTACAGTGTGCACTAACGGGTGTATGGTCTATAACTCTATTACTGTGTGTACTAACGGGTGTATGGTCTATATCTCTATTACAGTGTGTACTGACGGGGTGTACGGTCTATATCTCTGTTACAGTGTGTACTAACGGGTGTACGGTCTACATCTCTATTACAGTGTGCGCTAACGGGTGTATGGTCTATCGCTCTATTACAGTGTGTACTAACGGGTGTACGGTCTATGTTTCTATTACAGTGTGTACTAACGGGTGTATGGTCTATTACAGTGTGTACAAATGGGTGTATGGTCTATTACAGTGTGTACCAATGGATGTATGGTCTATTACAGTGTGTACTAACGGGTGTACGGTCTATATCTCTATTACAGTGTGCACTAAGGGGTGTATGGTCTATTACAGTGTGTACTAACGGGAGTATGGTCTATTACAGTGTGTACTAATGGGTGTATGGTCTATTACAGTGTGTACTAATGGATGTATGGTCTATTACAGTGTGTACTAATGGGTGTACGGTCTATATCTCTATAACAGTGTGCAGTAATGGGTGTATGGTCTATTACAGTGTGTACTAATGGGTGTATGGTCTATTACAGTGTGTACTAATGGATGTATGGTCTATCACAGTGTGTACTAACAGGTGTACGGTCTATATCTCTATTACAGTGTGCACTAAGGGGTGTATGGTCTATTACAGTGTGTACTAACGAGTGTACGGTCTATATCTCCATTACATTGTGTACTAACGGGTGTACGGTCTATAGCTCTATTACAGTGTGCACTAACGGGTGTACGGTCTTTCTCTCTATTACAGTGTGTACTAACGTGTGTACGATCTATATCTCTATTTCAGTGTGCACTAACGGGTGTACGGTCTATGTCTCTATTACAGTGTGTACTAACGGGTTTACGATCTATAACTCTATTGCAATGTGTACTAACGGGTGTACGGTCTATGTTTCTATTACAGTGTGCACTAACAGGTGTACGATCTATATCTCTATTGCAGTGTGTACTAACGGGTGTACGGTCTATGTCTCTATTACATTGTGCACTAACGGGTGTACTGTCTATATCTCTATTACAGTGTGCACTAACGGGTGTATGGTCTGTGTCTCTATTACAGTGTGTACTAACGGGTGTACGGTCTATATATCTATCACAGTGTGCACTAACGGGTGTACGATCTATATCTCTATTGCAGTGTGTACTAACAGGTGTATGGTCGATTACAGTGTTTACTAACGGGTGTACGGTCTATATCTCTATTACAGTGTGTACTAACAGGTGTCTGGTCGATTACAGTGTGTACTAACGGGTGTATGGTCTATATCTCTATTACAGTGTGCACTAACGGTTGTATGGTCTATATCTCTATTACAGTGTGTACTGACGGGTGTACGGTCTATATCTCTGTTACAGTGTGTACTAACGGGTGTACGGTCTACATCTCTATTACAGTGTGCGCTAACGGGTGTATGGTCTATCGCTCTATTACAGTGTGTACTAACGGGTGTACGGTCTATGTTTCTATTACAGTGTAGACTAACAGGTGTATGGCCGATTACAGTGTGCACTAACGGGTGTACGATCTATATCTCTATTACAGTGTGCACTAACGGCTGTATGGTCTGTCGCTCTATTACAGTGTGTACTAACGGGTGTACGGTCTATGTTTCTATTACAGTGTAGACTAACAGGTGTATGGTCGATTACAGTGTGCACTAACGGGTGTACGATCGATAACTCCATTACAGTGTGTACTAACGGGTGTGCAATCTATAGCTCTATTACAGTGTGCACTAACGGGTGTATGGTCTATATCTCTATTACACAGTGTACTAACGTGTGTACGATCTATATCTCTATTGCAGTGTGTACTAACGGGTGTACGGTCTATGTTTCTATTACAGTGTACACTAACGGGTGTACGGTCTATGTCTCTATTACAGTGTGTACTAACGGGTGTACGATCTATATCTCTATTGCAGTGTGTACTAACGGGTGTACGGTCTCTTTTTCTATTACAGTGTGCACTAACGGGTGTACGATCTATATCTCTATTGCAGTGTGTACTAATGGGTGTACGGTCTATGTCTCTATTACAGTGTGCACTAACGGGTGTCCGGTCTATATCTCTATTACAGTGTGCACTAACGGGTGTACGGTCTGTGTCTCTATTACAGTGTGTACTAACGGGTGTACGGTCTATATCTCTATTACAGTGTTCACTAACAGGTGTACGATCGATATCTCTATTGTAGTGTGTACTAACAGGTGTATGGTCGATTACAGTGTGTACTAACGGGTGTACGGTCTATATCTCGATTACAGTGTGTACTAACGGGTGTACGGTCTATATCTCTATTACAGTGTGTACCAACGGGTGTACGATCTATATCTCTATTGCAGTGTGTACTAACAGGTGCATGGTCGATTACAGTGTGTACTAACGGGTGTACGGTCTATATCTCTATTACAGTGTGTACTAACGGGTGTATGGTCGATTACAGTGTGTACTAACGGGTGTACGGTCTATGTTTCTATTACAGTGTGTACTAACGGGTGTACGGTCTACATCTCTATTACAGTGTGCACTAACGGGTGTACGGTCTATAGCTCTATTACAGTGTGTACTAACGGGTGTACGGTCTATGTTTCTATTACAGTGTAGACTAACAGGTGTATGGTCGAATACAGTGTGCACTAACGGGTGTACGGTCTATATCTCTATTACAGTGTGTACTAACGGGTGTACGGTCTATATCTCTATTACAGGGTGCACTAACGGGTGTACGGTCTATAGCTCTATTACAGTGTGTACTAACGGGTGTGCGGTCTATGTCTCTATTACAGTGTAGACTAACAGGTGTATGGTCGATTACAGTGTGCACCAACGGGTGTACGATCGATAACTCCATTACAGTGTGTACTAACGGGTGTACAATCTATATTCTGTTACAGTGTGCACTAACGGGTGTACGGTCTATATCTCTATTACACAGTGTACTAACGTGTGTACGATCTATATCTCTATTGCAGTGTGTATTGACTGGTGTACGGTCTATGTTTCTATTACAGTGTGCACTAACGGGTGTACGGTCTGAGTCTCTATTACAGTATGTACTAACGGGTGTACGGTCTATAGCTTTATTACAGTGTGTACTAACGGGTGTACGGTCGATGTTTATATTACAGTGTAGACTAACAGGTGTATGGTCGATTACAGTGTGCACTAACGGGTGTACGATCGATAACTCCATTACAGTGTGTACTAATGGGTGTACAATCTATAGCTCTATTACAGTGTGCACTAACGGGTGTACGGTCTATATCTCTATTAGACAGTGTACTAATGTGTGTACGATCTATATCTCTATTGCAGTGTGTACTAACGGGTGTACGGTCTATGTTTCTATTACAGTGTGCACTAACGGGTGTACGGTCTATGTCTCTATTATAGTGTGTACTAACGGGTGTACGATCTATATCTCTATTGCAGTGTGTACTAACGGGTGTACGGTCTATGTTTCTATTACAGTGTGCACTAACGGGTGTACGATCTATATCCCTATTGCAGTGTGAACTAACGGGTGTACTGTCTATGTCTCTATTACAGTGTGCACTAACGGGTGTACTGTCTATATCTCTGTTACAGTGTGTACTAACGGGTGTACGGTCTACATCTCTATTACAGTGTGCGCTAACGGGTGTATGGTCTATCGCTCTATTACAGTGTGTACTAACGGGTGTACGGTCTATGTTTCTATTACAGTGTGTACTAACGGGTGTATGATCTATATCTCTATTACAGTGTGTACTGACGGGGTGTACGGTCTATATCTCTGTTACAGTGTGTACTAACGGGTGTACAGTCTACATCTCTATTACAGTGTGCGCTAACGGGTGTATGGTCTATCGCTCTATTACAGTGTGTACTAACGGGTGTACGGTCTATGTTTCTATTACAGTGTGTACTAACGGGTGAATGGTCTATTACAGTGTGTACAAATGGGTGTATGGTCTATTACAGTGTGTACCAATGGATGTATGGTCTATTACAGTGTGTACTAACGGGTGTACGGTCTATATCTCTATTACAGTGTGCACTAAGGGGTGTATGGTCTATTACAGTGTGTACTAACGGGTGTATGGTCTATTACAGTGTGTACTAATGGGTGTATGGTCTATTACAGTGTGTACTAACAGGTGTACGATCTATAACTCCATTACAGTGTGTACTAACGTGTGTACGGTCTAAATCTCTATTACAGTGTGTACTAATGGGTGTATGGTCTATTACAGTGTGTACTAATGGCTGTATGGTCCATTACAGTGTGTACTAATGGGTGTACGGTCTATATCTCTATTACAGTGTGCAGTAATGGGTGTATGGTCTATTACAGTGTGTACTAACGGGTATATGGTCTATTACAGTGTGTACTAATGGGTGTATGGTCTATTACAGTGTGTACTAATGGATGTATGGTCTATCACAGTGTGTACTAACAGGTGTACGGTCTATATCTCTCTTACAGTGTGCACGAAGGGGTGTATGGTCTATTACAGTGTGTACTAACGAGTGTACGGTCTATATCTCCATTACATTGTGTACTAACGGGTGTACGGTCTATAGCTCTATTACAGTGTGCACTAACGGGTGTACGGTCTTTCTCTCTATTACAGTGTGTACTAACGTGTGTACGATCTATATCTCTATTGCAGTGTGCACTAACGGGTGTACGGTCTATGTCTCTATTACAGTGTGTACTAACGGGTGTACGATCTATAACTCTATTGCAATGTGCACTAACGGGTGTACGGTCTACATCTCTATTACAGTGTGCACTAACGGGTGTACGGTCTATAGCTCTATTACAGTGTGTACTAACGGGTGTACGGTCTATGTTTCTATTACAGTGTAGACTAACAGGTGTATGGTCGAATACAGTGTGTACTAACGGGTGTACTGTCTATGTCTCTATTACAGTGTGCACTAACGGGTGTACGGTCTATATCTCTGTTACAGTGTGTACTAACGGGTGTACGGTCTACATCTCTATTACAGTGTGCGCTAACGGGTGTATGGTCTATCGCTCTATTACAGTGTGTACTAACGAGTGTACGGTCTATGTTTCTATTACAGTGTGTACTAACGGGTGTATGGTCTATTACAGTGTGTACAAATGGGTGTATGGTCTATTACAGTGTGTACCAATGGATGTATGGTCTATTACAGTGTGTACTAACGGGTGTACGGTCTATATCTCTATTACAGTGTGCACTAAGGGGTGTATGGTCTATTACAGTGTGTACTAACGGGTGTATGGTCTATTACAGTTTGTACTAATGGTTGTATGGTCTATTACAGTGTGTACTAACAGGTGTACGATCTATAACTCCATTACAGTGTGTACTAACGTGTGTACGGTCTAAATCTCTATTACAGTGTGTACTAATGGGTGTATGGACTATTACAGTGTGTACTAATGGATGTATGGTCTATTACAGTGTGTACTAATGGGTGTACGGTCTATATCTCTATTACAGTGTGTACTAACAGGTGTATGGTCGATTACAGTGTGTACTAACGGGTGTATGGTCTATATCTCTATTACAGTGTGCACTAACGGGTGTATGGTCTATAACTCTATTACTGTGTGTACTAACGGGTGTATGGTCTATATCTCTATTACAGTGTGTACTGACGGGGTGTACGGTCTATATCTCTGTTACAGTGTGTACTAACGGGTGTACGGTCTACATCTCTATTACAGTGTGCGCTAACGGGTGTATGGTCTATCGCTCTATTACAGTGTGTACTAACGGGTGTACGGTCTATGTTTCTATTACAGTGTGTACTAACGGGTGTATGGTCTATTACAGTGTGTACAAATGGGTGTATGGTCTATTACAGTGTGTACCAATGGATGTATGGTCTATTACAGTGTGTACTAACGGGTGTACGGTCTATATCTCTATTACAGTGTGCACTAAGGGGTGTATGGTCTATTACAGTGTGTACTAACGGGAGTATGGTCTATTACAGTGTGTACTAATGGGTGTATGGTCTATTACAGTGTGTACTAATGGATGTATGGTCTATTACAGTGTGTACTAATGGGTGTACGGTCTATATCTCTATAACAGTGTGCAGTAATGGGTGTATGGTCTATTACAGTGTGTACTAATGGGTGTATGGTCTATTACAGTGTGTACTAATGGATGTATGGTCTATCACAGTGTGTACTAACAGGTGTACGGTCTATATCTCTATTACAGTGTGCACTAAGGGGTGTATGGTCTATTACAGTGTGTACTAACGAGTGTACGGTCTATATCTCCATTACATTGTGTACTAACGGGTGTACGGTCTATAGCTCTATTACAGTGTGCACTAACGGGTGTACGGTCTTTCTCTCTATTACAGTGTGTACTAACGTGTGTACGATCTATATCTCTATTTCAGTGTGCACTAACGGGTGTACGGTCTATGTCTCTATTACAGTGTGTACTAACGGGTTTACGATCTATAACTCTATTGCAATGTGTACTAACGGGTGTACGGTCTATGTTTCTATTACAGTGTGCACTAACAGGTGTACGATCTATATCTCTATTGCAGTGTGTACTAACGGGTGTACGGTCTATGTCTCTATTACATTGTGCACTAACGGGTGTACTGTCTATATCTCTATTACAGTGTGCACTAACGGGTGTATGGTCTGTGTCTCTATTACAGTGTGTACTAACGGGTGTACGGTCTATATATCTATCACAGTGTGCACTAACGGGTGTACGATCTATATCTCTATTGCAGTGTGTACTAACAGGTGTATGGTCGATTACAGTGTTTACTAACGGGTGTACGGTCTATATCTCTATTACAGTGTGTACTAACAGGTGTCTGGTCGATTACAGTGTGTACTAACGGGTGTACGGTCTATATCTCTGTTACAGTGTGTACTAACGGGTGTACGGTCTACATCTCTATTACAGTGTGCGCTAACGGGTGTATGGTCTATCGCTCTATTACAGTGTGTACTAACGGGTGTACGGTCTATGTTTCTATTACAGTGTAGACTAACAGGTGTATGGCCGATTACAGTGTGCACTAACGGGTGTACGATCGATATCTCTATTGCAGTGTGTACTAATGGGTGTTCGGTCTGTGTCTCTATTACAGTGTGTACTAACGGGTGTACGGTCTATATCTCTATTACAGTGTTCACTAACAGGTGTACGATCGATATCTCTATTGTAGTGTGTACTAACAGGTGTATGGTCGATTACAGTGTGTACTAACGGGTGTACGGTCTATATCTCGATTACAGTGTGTACTAACGGGTGTACGGTCTATATCTCTATTACAGTGTGTACTAACGGGTGTACGATCTATATCTCTATTGCAGTGTGTACTAACAGGTGCATGGTCGATTACAGTGTGTACTAACGGGTGTACGGTCTATATCTCTATTACAGTGTGTACTAACGGGTGTATGGTCGATTACAGTGTGTACTAACGGGTGTGCGGTCTATGTTTCTATTACAGTGTGCACTAACGGGTGTATGGTCTGTGTCTCTATTACAGTGTGTACTAACGGGTGTACGGTCTATAGCTCTATTACAGTGTGTACTAACGGGTGTACGGTCGATGTTTCTATTACAGTGTAGACTAACAGGTGTATGGTCGATTACAGTGTGCACTAACGGGTGTATGATCGATAACTCCATTACAGTGTGTACTAATGGGTGTACAATCTATAGCTCTATTACAGTGTGCACTAACGGGTGTACGGTCTATATCTCTATTAGACAGTGTACTAACGTGTGTACGATCTATATCTCTATTGCAGTGTGTACTAACGGGTGTACTGTCTATGTCTCTATTACAGTGTGCACTAACGGGTGTACGGTCTATATCTCTGTTACAGTGTGTACTAACGGTTGTATGGTCTACATCTCTATTACAGTGTGCGCTAACGGGTGTATGGTCTATCGCTCTATTACAGTGTGTACTAACGAGTGTACGGTCTATGTTTCTATTACAGTGTGTACTAACGGGTGTATGGTCTATTACAGTGTGTACAAATGGGTGTATGGTCTATTACAGTGTGTACCAATGGATGTATGGTCTATTACAGTGTGTACTAACGGGTGTACGGTCTATATCTCTATTACAGTGTGCACTAAGGGGTGTATGGTCTATTACAGTGTGTACTAACGGGTGTATGGTCTATTACAGTTTGTACTAATGGGTGTATGGTCTATTACAGTGTGTACTAACAGGTGTACGATCTATAACTCCATTACAGTGTGTACTAACGTGTGTACGGTCTAAATCTCTATTACAGTGTGTACTAATGGGTGTATGGTCTATTACAGTGTGTACTAATGGATGTATGGTCTATTACAGTGTGTACTAATGGGTGTACGGTCTATATCTCTATTACAGTGTGTACTAACAGGTGTATGGTCGATTACAGTGTGTACTAACGGGTGTAAGGTCTATATCTCTATTACAGTGTGCACTAACGGGTGTATGGTCTATAACTCTATTACTGTGTGTACTAACGGGTGTATGGTCTATATCTCTATTACAGTGTGTACTGACGGGGTGTACGGTCTATATCTCTGTTACAGTGTGTACTAACGGGTGTACGGTCTACATCTCTATTACAGTGTGCTCTAACGGGTGTATGGTCTATCGCTCTATTACAGTGTGTACTAACGGGTGTACGGTCTATGTTTCTATTACAGTGTGTACTAACGGGTGTATGGTCTATTACAGTGTGTACAAATGGGTGTATGGTCTATTACAGTGTGTACCAATGGATGTATGGTCTATTACAGTGTGTACTAACGGGTGTACGGTCTATATCTCTATTACAGTGTGCACTAAGGGGTGTATGGTCTATTACAGTGTGTACTAACGGGTGTATGGTCTATTACAGTGTGTACTAATGGGTGTATGGTCTATTACAGTGTGTACTAATGGATGTATGGTCTATTACAGTGTGTACTAATGGGTGTACGGTCTATATCTCTATAACAGTGTGCAGTAATGGGTGTATGGTCTATTACAGTGTGTACTAACGGGTATATGGTCTATTACAGTGTGTACTAATGGGTGTATGGTCTATTACAGTGTGTACTAATGGATGTATGGTCTATCACAGTGTGTACTAACAGGTGTACGGTCTATATCTCTATTACAGTGTGCACTAAGGGGTGTATGGTCTATTACAGTGTGTACTAACGAGTGTACGGTCTATATCTCCATTACATTGTGTACTAACGGGTGTACGGTCTATAGCTCTATTACAGTGTGCACTAACGGGTGTACGGTCTTTCTCGCTATTACAGTGTGTACTAACGTGTGTACGATCTATATCTCTATTTCAGTGTGCACTAACGGGTGTACGGTCTATGTCTCTATTACAGTGTGTACTAACGGGTTTACGATCTATAACTCTATTGCAATGTGTACTAACGGGTGTACGGTCTATGTTTCTATTACAGTGTGCACTAACAGGTGTACGATCTATATCTCTATTGCAGTGTGTACTAACGGGTGTACGGTCTATGTCTCTATTACAGTGTGCACTAACGGGTGTACTGTCTATATCTCTATTACAGTGTGCACTAACGGGTGTATGGTCTGTGTCTCTATTACAGTGTGTACTAACGGGTGTACAGTCTATATATCTATCACAGTGTGCACTAACGGGTGTACGAACTATATCTCTATTGCAGTGTGTACTAACAGGTGTATGGTCGATTACAGTGTTTACTAACGGGTGTACGGTCTATATCTCTATTACAGTGTGTACTAACAGGTGTCTGGTCGATTACAGTGTGTACTAACGGGTGTATGGTCTATATCTCTATTACAGTGTGCACTAACGGTTGTATGGTCTATATCTCTATTACAGTGTGTACTGACGGGTGTACGGTCTATATCTCTGTTACAGTGTGTACTAACGGGTGTACGGTCTACATCTCTATTACAGTGTGCGCTAACGGGTGTATGGTCTATCGCTCTATTACAGTGTGTACTAACGGGTGTACGGTCTATGTTTCTATTACAGTGTAGACTAACAGGTGTATGGCCGATTACAGTGTGTACTAACGGGTGTACGATCGATAACTCCATTACAGTGTGTACTAACGGGTGTACAATCTATAGCTCTATTACAGTGTGCACTAACGGGTGTACGGTCTATGTCTCTATTACAGTGTGCACTAACGGGTGTACGGTCTCTTTTTCTATTACAGTGTGCACTAACGGGTGTACGATCGATAACTCCATTACAGTGTGTACTAACGGGTGTACAATCTATAGCTCTATTACAGTGTGCACTAACGGGTGTACGGTCTATGTCTCTATTACAGTGTGTACTAAAGGGTGTACGATCTATATCTCTATTGCAGTGTGTACTAACGGGTGTACGGTCTCTTTTTCTATTACAGAGTGCACTAACGGGTGTACGATCTATATCTCTATTGCAGTGTGTACTAATGGGTGTACGGTCTATGTCTCTATTACAGTGTGCACTAACGGGTGTACGGTCTATATCTCTATTACAGTATGCACTAACGGGTGTTCGGTCTGTGTCTCTATTACAGTGTGTACTAACGGGTGTACGGTCTATATCTCTATTACAGTGTTCACTAACAGGTGTACGATCGATATCTCTATTGTAGTGTGTACTAACAGGTGTATGGTCGATTACAGTGTGTACTAACGGGTGTACGGTCTATATCTCGATTACAGTGTGTACTAACGGGTGTACGGTCTATATCTCTATTACAGTGTGTACTAACGGGTGTACGATCTATATCTCTATTGCAGTGTGTACTAACAGGTGCATGGTCGATTACAGTGTGTACTAACGGGTGTACGGTCTATATCTCTATTACAGTGTGTACTAACGGGTGTATGGTCGATTACAGTGTGTACTAACGGGTGTGCGGTCTATGTTTCTATTACAGTGTGCACTAACGGGTGTATGGTCTGTGTCTCTATTACAGTGTGTACTAACGGGTGTACGGTCTATAGCTCTATTACAGTGTGTACTAACGGGTGTACGGTCGATGTTTCTATTACAGTGTAGACTAACAGGTGTATGGTCGATTACAGTGTGCACTAACGGGTGTACGATCGATAACTCCATTACAGTGTGTACTAATGGGTGTACAATCTATAGCTCTATTACAGTGTGCACTAACGGGTGTACGGTCTATATCTCTATTAGACAGCGTACTAACGTGTGTACGATCTATATCTCTATTGCAGTGTGTACTAACGGGTGTACTGTCTATGTCTCTATTACAGTGTGCACTAACGGGTGTACGGTCTATATCTCTGTTACAGTGTGTACTAACGGGTGTATGGTCTACATCTCTATTACAGTGTGCGCTAACGGGTGTATGGTCTATCGCTCTATTACAGTGTGTACTAACGAGTGTACGGTCTATGTTTCTATTACAGTGTGTACTAACGGGTGTATGGTCTATTACAGTGTGTACAAATGGGTGTATGGTCTATTACAGTGTGTACCAATGGATGTATGGTCTATTACAGTGTGTACTAACGGGTGTACGGTCTATATCTCTATTACAGTGTGCACTAAGGGGTGTATGGTCTATTACAGTGTGTACTAACGGGTGTATGGTCTATTACAGTTTGTACTAATGGGTGTATGGTCTATTACAGTGTGTACTAACAGGTGTACGATCTATAACTCCATTACAGTGTGTACTAACGTGTGTACGGTCTAAATCTCTATTACACTGTGTACTAATGGGTGTATGGTCTATTACAGTGTGTACTAATGGATGTATGGTCTATTACAGTGTGTACTAATGGGTGTACGGTCTATATCTCTATTACAGTGTGTACTAACAGGTGTATGGTCGATTACAGTGTGTACTAACGGGTGTATGGTCTATATCTCTATTACAGTGTGCACTAACGGGTGTATGGTCTATAACTCTATTACTGTGTGTACTAACGGGTGTATGGTCTATATCTCTATTACAGTGTGTACTGACGGGGTGTACGGTCTATATCTCTGTTACAGTGTGTACTAACGGGTGTACGGTCTACATCTCTATTACAGTGTGCGCTAACGGGTGTATGGTCTATCGCTCTATTACAGTGTGTACTAACGGGTGTACGGTCTATGTTTCTATTACAGTGTGTACTAACGGGTGTATGGTCTATTACAGTGTGTACAAATGGGTGTATGGTCTATTACAGTGTGTACCAATGGATGTATGGTCTATTACAGTGTGTACTAACGGGTGTACGGTCTATATCTCTATTACAGTGTGCACTAAGGGGTGTATGGTCTATTACAGTGTGTACTAACGGGTGTATGGTCTATTACAGTGTGTACTAATGGGTGTATGGTCTATTACAGTGTGTACTAATGGATGTATGGTCTATTACAGTGTGTACTAATGGGTGTACGGTCTATATCTATATAACAGTGTGCAGTAATGGGTGTATGGTCTATTACAGTGTGTACTAACGGGTATATGGTCTATTACAGTGTGTACTAATGGGTGTATGGTCTATTACAGTGTGTACTAATGGATGTATGGTCTATCACAGTGTGTACTAACAGGTGTACGGTCTATATCTCTATTACAGTGTGCACTAAGGGGTGTATGGTCTATTACAGTGTGTACTAACGAGTGTACGGTCTATATCTCCATTACATTGTGTACTAACGGGTGTACGGTCTATAGCTCTATTACAGTGTGCACTAACGGGTGTACGGTCTTTCTCGCTATTACAGTGTGTACTAACGTGTGTACGATCTATATCTCTATTTCAGTGTGCACTAACGGGTGTACGGTCTATGTCTCTATTACAGTGTGTACTAACGGGTTTACGATCTATAACTCTATTGCAATGTGTACTACCGGGTGTACGGTCTATGTTTCTATTACAGTGTGCACTAACAGGTGTACGATCTATATCTCTATTGCAGTGTGTACTAACGGGTGTACGGTCTATGTCTCTATTACAGTGTGCACTAACGGGTGTACTGTCTATATCTCTATTACAGTGTGCACTAACGGGTGTATGGTCTGTGTCTCTATTACAGTGTGTACTAACGGGTGTACAGTCTATATATCTATCACAGTGTGCACTAACGGGTGTACGAACTATATCTCTATTGCAGTGTGTACTAACAGGTGTATGGTCGATTACAGTGTTTACTAACGGGTGTACGGTCTATATCTCTATTACAGTGTGTACTAACAGGTGTCTGGTCGATTACAGTGTGTACTAACGGGTGTATGGTCTATATCTCTATTACAGTGTGCACTAACGGTTGTATGGTCTATATCTCTATTACAGTGTGTACTGACGGGTGTACGGTCTATATCTCTGTTACAGTGTGTACTAACGGGTGTACGGTCTACATCTCTATTACAGTGTGCGCTAACGGGTGTATGGTCTATCGCTCTATTACAGTGTGTACTAACGGGTGTACGGTCTATGTTTCTATTACAGTGTAGACTAACAGGTGTATGGCCGATTACAGTGTGTACTAACGGGTGTACGATCGATAACTCCATTACAGTGTGTACTAACGGGTGTACAATCTATAGCTCTATTACAGTGTGCACTAACGGGTGTACGGTCTATGTCTCTATTACAGTGTGCACTAACGGGTGTACGGTCTCTTTTTCTATTACAGTGTGCACTAACGGGTGTACGATCGATAACTCCATTACAGTGTGTACTAACGGGTGTACAATCTATAGCTCTATTACAGTGTGCACTAACGGGTGTACGGTCTATGTCTCTATTACAGTGTGTACTAAAGGGTGTACGATCTATATCTCTATTGCAGTGTGTACTAACGGGTGTACGGTCTCTTTTTCTATTACAGAGTGCACTAACGGGTGTACGATCTATATCTCTATTGCAGTGTGTACTAATGGGTGTACGGTCTATGTCTCTATTACAGTGTGCACTAACGGGTGTACGGTCTATATCTCTATTACAGTATGCACTAACGGGTGTTCGGTCTGTGTCTCTATTACAGTGTGTACTAACGGGTGTACGGTCTATATCTCTATTACAGTGTTCACTAACAGGTGTACGATCGATATCTCTATTGTAGTGTGTACTAACAGGTGTATGGTCGATTACAGTGTGTACTAACGGGTGTACGGTCTATATCTCGATTACAGTGTGTACTAACGGGTGTACGGTCTATATCTCTATTACAGTGTGTACTAACGGGTGTACGATCTATATCTCTATTGCAGTGTGTACTAACAGGTGCATGGTCGATTACAGTGTGTACTAACGGGTGTACGGTCTATATCTCTATTACAGTGTGTACTAACGGGTGTATGGTCGATTACAGTGTGTACTAACGGGTGTGCGGTCTATGTTTCTATTACAGTGTGCACTAACGGGTGTATGGTCAGTGTCTCTATTACAGTGTGTACTAACGGGTGTACGGTCTATAGCTCTATTACAGTGTGTACTAACGGGTGTACGGTCGATGTTTCTATTACAGTGTAGACTAACAGGTGTATGGTCGATTACAGTGTGCACTAACGGGTGTACGATCGATAACTCCATTACAGTGTGTACTAATGGGTGTACAATCTATAGCTCTATTACAGTGTGCACTAACGGGTGTACGGTCTATATCTCTATTAGACAGAGTACTAACGTGTGTACGATCTATATCTCTATTGCAGTGTGTACTAACGGGTGTACTGTCTATGTCTCTATTACAGTGTGCACTAACGGGTGTACGGTCTATATCTCTGTTACAGTGTGTACTAACGGGTGTATGGTCTACATCTCTATTACAGTGTGCGCTAACGGGTGTACAATCTATAGCTCTATTACAGTGTGCACTAACGGGTGTACGGTCTATGTCTCTATTACAGTGTGTACTAAAGGGTGTACGATCTATATCTCTATTGCAGTGTGTACTAACGGGTGTACGGTCTCTTTTTCTATTACAGAGTGCACTAACGGGTGTACGATCTATATCTCTATTGCAGTGTGTACTAATGGGTGTACGGTCTATGTCTCTATTACAGTGTGCACTAACGGGTGTACGGTCTATATCTCTATTACAGTATGCACTAACGGGTGTTCGGTCTGTGTCTCTATTACAGTGTGTACTAACGGGTGTACGGTCTATATCTCTATTACAGTGTTCACTAACAGGTGTACGATCGATATCTCTATTGTAGTGTGTACTAACAGGTGTATGGTCGATTACAGTGTGTACTAACGGGTGTACGGTCTATATCTCGATTACAGTGTGTACTAACGGGTGTACGGTCTATATCTCTATTACAGTGTGTACTAACGGGTGTACGATCTATATCTCTATTGCAGTGTGTACTAACAGGTGCATGGTCGATTACAGTGTGTACTAACGGGTGTACGGTCTATATCTCTATTACAGTGTGTACTAACGGGTGTATGGTCGATTACAGTGTGTACTAACGGGTGTGCGGTCTATGTTTCTATTACAGTGTGCACTAACGGGTGTATGGTCAGTGTCTCTATTACAGTGTGTACTAACGGGTGTACGGTCTATAGCTCTATTACAGTGTGTACTAACGGGTGTACGGTCGATGTTTCTATTACAGTGTAGACTAACAGGTGTATGGTCGATTACAGTGTGCACTAACGGGTGTACGATCGATAACTCCATTACAGTGTGTACTAATGGGTGTACAATCTATAGCTCTATTACAGTGTGCACTAACGGGTGTACGGTCTATATCTCTATTAGACAGTGTACTAACGTGTGTACGATCTATATCTCTATTGCAGTGTGTACTAACGGGTGTACTGTCTATGTCTCTATTACAGTGTGCACTAACGGGTGTACGGTCTATATCTCTGTTACAGTGTGTACTAACGGGTGTATGGTCTACATCTCTATTACAGTGTGCGCTAACGGGTGTATGGTCTATCGCTCTATTACAGTGTGTACTAACGAGTGTACGGTCTATGTTTCTATTACAGTGTGTACTAACGGGTGTATGGTCTATTACAGTGTGTACAAATGGGTGTATGGTCTATTACAGTGTGTACCAATGGATGTATGGTCTATTACAGTGTGTACTAACGGGTGTACGGTCTATATCTCTATTACAGTGTGCACTAAGGGGTGTATGGTCTATTACAGTGTGTACTAACGGGTGTATGGTCTATTACAGTTTGTACTAATGGGTGTATGGTCTATTACAGTGTGTACTAACAGGTGTACGATCTATAACTCCATTACAGTGTGTACTAACGTGTGTACGGTCTAAATCTCTATTACAGTGTGTACTAATGGGTGTATGGTCTATTACAGTGTGTACTAATGGGTGTATGGTCTATTACAGTGTGTACTAATGGGTGTACGGTCTATATCTCTATTACAGTGTGTACTAACAGGTGTATGGTCGATTACAGTGTGTACTAACGGGTGTATGGTCTATATCTCTATTACAGTGTGCACTAACGGGTGTATGGTCTATAACTCTATTACTGTGTGTACTAACGGGTGTATGGTCTATATCTCTATTACAGTGTGTACTGACGGGGTGTACGGTCTATATCTCTGTTACAGTGTGTACTAACGGGTGTACGGTCTACATCTCTATTACAGTGTGCGCTAACGGGTGTATGGTCTATCGCTCTATTACAGTGTGTACTAACGGGTGTACGGTCTATGTTTCTATTACAGTGTGTACTAACGGGTGTATGGTCTATTACAGTGTGTACAAATGGGTGTATGGTCTACTACAGTGTGTACCAATGGATGTATGGTCTATTACAGTGTGTACTAACGGGTGTACGGTCTATATCTCTATTACAGTGTGCACTAAGGGGTGTATGGTCTATTACAGTGTGTACTAACGGGTGTATGGTCTATTACAGTGTGTACTAATGGGTGTATGGTCTATTACAGTGTGTACTAATGGATGTATGGTCTATTACAGTGTGTACTAATGGGTGTACGGTCTATATCTCTATAACAGTGTGCAGTAATGGGTGTATGGTCTATTACAGTGTGTACTAACGGGTATATGGTCTATTACAGTGTGTACTAATGGGTGTATGGTCTATTACAGTGTGTACTAATGGATGTATGGTCTATCACAGTGTGTACTAACAGGTGTACGGTCTATATCTCTATTACAGTGTGCACTAAGGGGTGTATGGTCTATTACAGTGTGTACTAACGAGTGTACGGTCTATATCTCCATTACATTGTGTACTAACGGGTGTACGGTCTATAGCTCTATTACAGTGTGCACTAACGGGTGTACGGTCTTTCTCGCTATTACAGTGTGTACTAACGTGTGTACGATCTATATCTCTATTTCAGTGTGCACTAACGGGTGTACGGTCTATGTCTCTATTACAGTGTGTACTAACGGGTTTACGATCTATAACTCTATTGCAATGTGTACTAACGGGTGTACGGTCTATGTTTCTATTACAGTGTGCACTAACAGGTGTACGATCTATATCTCTATTGCAGTGTGTACTAACGGGTGTACGGTCTATGTCTCTATTACAGTGTGCACTAACGGGTGTACTGTCTATATCTCTATTACAGTGTGCACTAACGGGTGTATGGTCTGTGTCTCTATTACAGTGTGTACTAACGGGTGTACGGTCTATATATCTATCACAGTGTGCACTAACGGGTGTACGAACTATATCTCTATTGCAGTGTGTACTAACAGGTGTATGGTCGATTACAGTGTTTACTAACGGGTGTACGGTCTATATCTCTATTACAGTGTGTACTAACAGGTGTCTGGTCGATTACAGTGTGTACTAACGGGTGTATGGTCTATATCTCTATTACAGTGTGCACTAACGGTTGTATGGTCTATATCTCTATTACAGTGTGTACTGACGGGTGTACGGTCTATATCTCTGTTACAGTGTGTACTAACGGGTGTACGGTCTACATCTCTATTACAGTGTGCGCTAACGGGTGTATGGTCTATCGCTCTATTACAGTGTGTACTAACGGGTGTACGGTCTATGTTTCTATTACAGTGTAGACTAACAGGTGTATGGCCGATTACAGTGTGCACTAACGGGTGTACGATCGATAACTCCATTACAGTGTGTACTAACGGGTGTACAATCTATAGCTCTATTACAGTGTGCACTAATGGGTGTACGGTCTATGTCTCTATTACAGTGTGTACTAAAGGGTGTACGATCTATATCTCTATTGCAGTGTGTACTAACGGGTGTACGGTCTCTTTTTCTATTACAGTGTGCACTAACGGGTGTACGATCTATATCTCTATTGCAGTGTGTACTAATGGGTGTACGGTCTATGTCTCTATTACAGTGTGCACTAACGGGTGTACGGTCTATATCTCTATTACAGTATGCACTAACGGGTGTTCGGTCTGTGTCTCTATTACAGTGTGTACTAACGGGTGTACGGTCTATATCTCTATTACAGTGTTCACTAACAGGTGTACGATCGATATCTCTATTGTAGTGTGTACTAACAGGTGTATGGTCGATTACAGTGTGTACTAACGGGTGTACGGTCTATATCTCGATTACAGTGTGTACTAACGGGTGTACGGTCTATATCTCTATTACAGTGTGTACTAACGGGTGTACGATCTATATCTCTATTGCAGTGTGTACTAACAGGTGCATGGTCGATTACAGTGTGTACTAACGGGTGTACGGTCTATATCTCTATTACAGTGTGTACTAACGGGTGTATGGTCGATTACAGTGTGTACTAACGGGTGTGCGGTCTATGTTTCTATTACAGTGTGCACTAACGGGTGTATGGTCTGTGTCTCTATTACAGTGTGTACTAACGGGTGTACGGTCTATAGCTCTATTACAGTGTGTACTAACGGGTGTACGGTCGATGTTTCTATTACAGTGTAGACTAACAGGTGTATGGTCGATTACAGTGTGCACTAACGGGTGTACGATCGATAACTCCATTACAGTGTGTACTAATGGGTGTACAATCTATAGCTCTATTACAGTGTGCACTAACGGGTGTACGGTCTATATCTCTATTAGACAGTGTACTAACGTGTGTACGATCTATATCTCTATTGCAGTGTGTACTAACGGGTGTACGGTCTATGTTTCTATTACAGTGTGCACTAACGGGTGTACGGTCTATGTCTCTATTATAGTGTGTACTAACGGGTGTACGATCTATATCTCTATCGCAGTGTGTACTAACGGGTGTACGGTCTATGTTTCTATTACAGTGTGCACTAACGGGTGTACGATCTATATCTCTATTGCAGTGTGTACTAACGGGTGTACTGTCTATGTCTCTATTACAGTGTGCACTAACGGGTGTACGGTCTATATCTCTATTACAGTGTGCACTAACGGGTGTACGATCTGTGTCTCTATTACAGTGTGTACTAACGGGTGTACGGTCTATATCTCTATTACAGTGTGTACTAACGGGTGTATGGTCGATTACAGTGTGTACTAACGGGTGTACGGTCTATATCTCTATTACAGTGTGTACTAACGGGTGTATGGTCGATTACAGTGTGTACTAACGGGCGTACGGTCTATATCTCTATTACAGTGTGTACTAACGGGTGTATGGTCGATTACAGTGTGTACTAACGGGTGTATGGTCTATATCTCTATTACAGTGTGTACTAACGGGTGTATGGTCGATTACAATGTTTACTAACGGGTGTACGGTCTGTGTCTCTATTACAGTGTGTACTAACAGCTGTATGGTCTATACCTCTATTACAGTGTGCACTAACGGGTGTACGATCTATATCTCTATTGCAGTGTGTACTAACAGGTGTATGGTCGATTACAGTGTGTACTAACGGGTGTACGGTCTATATCTCTATTACAGTGTGTACTAACGGGTGTATGGTCGATTACAGTGTGTACTAACGGGTGTACGGTCTATATCTCTATTACAGTGTGTACTAACGGGTGTATGGTCGATTACAGTGTGTACTAACGGGTGTACGGTCTATGTCTCTATTACAGTGTGTACTAACGAGTGCACGGTCTATGTCTCTATTACAGTGTGCACTAAGGGGTGTACAGTCTATATCTCCATTACAGTGTGCACTAACGGGTGTACGGTCTATAGCTCTATTACAGTGTGCACTAACGGGTGTATGGTCTATATCTCAATTACAGTGTGTACTAACGGGTGTACGGTCTATATCTCTATTACAGTGTGTACTAACAGGTGTATGGTCGATTACAGTGTGTACTAACGGGTGTATGGTCTATATCTCTATTACAGTGTGTACTAACGGGTGTACGGTCTATATCTCTATTACAGTGTGCACGAACGGGTGTATGGTCTATTACAGTGTGCACTAACGGGTGTATGGGATGGTCTATTACAGTGTGTACTAACGGGTGTATGGGATGGTCTATTACAGTGTGCACTAATGCGTGTATGGTCTATAACTCCATTACAGTGTACAACAATGGGTGCATGGTCTATAACTCCATTACAGTGTGTAATAATTGGTGTACGGTCTATTACTGTGTGTACTAACAGGTGTACGATCTATAACTCCATTACAGTGTGTACTAACGTGTCTACGGTCTAAATCTCTATTACAGTGTGTACTAATGGGTGTACGGTCTATATCTCTATTACAGTGTGCACTAACGGGTGTACGATCTATATCTCTATTGCAGTGTGTACTAACAGGTGTATGGTCGATTACAGTGTTTACTAACGGGTGTACGGTCTATATCTCTATTACATTGTGTACTAACAGGTGTATGGTCGATTACAGTGTGTACTAACGGGTCTATGGTCTATATCTCTATTACAGTGTGCACTAACGTGTGTACGGTCTATATCTCTATTACAGTGTGTACTGACGGGTGTACGGTCTACATCTCTATTACAGTGTGCACTAACGGGTGTACGGTCTATAGCTCTATTACAGTGTGTACTAACGGGTGTACGGTCTATGTTTCTATTACAGTGTAGACTAACAGGTGTATGGTCGATTACAGTGTGCACTAACGGATGTACGATCGATAACTCCATTACAGTGTGTACTAACGGGTGTACAATCTATAGCTCTTTTACAGTGTGCACTAACGGGTGTACGGTCTATATCTTTATTACACAGTGTACTAAATTGTGTACGATCTATATCTCTATTGCAGTGTGTACTAACGGGTGTACGGTCTATGTTTCTATTACAGTGTGCCCTAACGGGTGTACGGTCTATATCTCTATTTCAGTGTGCACTAACGGGTGTATGGTCTGTGTCTCTATTACAGTGTGTACTAACGGGTGTACGGTCTATATCTCTATTACAGTGTGCACTAACGGGTGTATGGTCTGTGTCTCTATTACAGTGTGTACTAACGGGTGTACGGTCTATATCTCTATTACAGTGTGTACTAACGGGTGTACGATCTATATCTCTATTGCAGTGTGTACTAACAGGTGCATGGTCGATTACAGTGTGTACTAACGGATGTACGGTCTATATCTCTATTACAGTGTGTACTAACGGGTGTATGGTCGATTACAGTGTGTACTAACGGGTGTACGGTCTATGTTTCTATTACAGTGTGTACTAACGGGTGTACGGTCTACATCTCTATTACAGTGTGCACTAACGGGTGTACGGTCTATATCTCTATTACACAGTCTACTAACGTGTGTACGATCTATATCTCTATTGCAGTGTGTACTAACGGGTGTACGGTCTATGTTTCTATTACAGTGTGCACTAACGTGTGTACGATCTATATCTCTATTGCAGTGTGTACTAACGGGTGTACGGTCTATGTTTCTATTACAGTGTCGACTAACAGGTGTATGGTCGATTACAGTGTGCACTAACGGGTGTACGATCGATAACTCCATTACAGTGTGTACTAACGGGTGTACAATCTATAGCTCTATTACAGTGTGCACTAACGGGTGTACGGTCTATATCTCTATTACACAGTGTACTAACATGTGTACGATCTATATCTCTATTGCAGTGTGTACTAACGGGTGTACGGTCTATGTTTCTATTACAGTGTGCACTAACGGGTGTACGGTCTATAGCTCTATTACAGTGTGTACTAACGGGTGTACAGTCTATGTTTCTATTACAGTGTAGACGAACAGGTGTATGGTCGATTACAGTGTGCACTAACGGGTGTACGATCGATAACTCCATTACAGTGTGTACTAACGGGTGTACAATCTATAGCTCTATTACAGTGTGCACTAACGGGTGTACGGTCTATATCTCTATTACACAGTGTACTAACGTGTGTACGATCTATATCTCTATTGCAGTGTGTACTAACGGGTGTACGGTCTATGTTTCTATTACAGTGTGCACTAACGGGTGTACGGTCTGTGTCTCTATTACAGTGTGTACTAACGGGTGTACGGTCTATAGCTCTATTACAGTGTGTACTAACGGGTTTACAGTCTATGTCTCTATTACAGTGTGTACTAACGGGTGTACGATCTATATCTCTATTGCAGTGTGTACTAACGGGTGTATGGCCTATTTTTCTATTACAGTGTAGACTAACAGGTGTATGGTCGATTACAGTGTGCACTAACGGATGTACGATCGATAACTCCATTACAGTGTGTACTAACGGGTGTACAATCTATAGCTCTTTTACAGTGTGCACTAAAGGGTGTACGGTCTATATCTTTATTACACAGTGTACTAACGTGTGTACGATCTATATCTCTATTGCAGTGTGTACTAACGGGTGTACGGTCCATGTTTCTATTACAGTGTGCACTAACGGGTGTACGGTCTATGTCTCTATTACAGTGTGTACTAACGGGTGTACGATCTATATCTCTATTGCAGTGTGTACTAACGGGTGTACGGTCTATGTTTCTATTACAGTGTGCACTAACGGGTGTACGGTCTATATCTCTATTACAGTGTGCACTAATGGGTGTATGGTCTGTGTCTCTATTACAGTGTGTACTAACGGGTGTACGGTCTATATCTCTATTACAGTGTGCACTAACGGGTGTATGGTCTGTGTCTCTGTTACAGTGTGTACTAACGGGTGTATGGTCTGTGTCTCTATTACAGTGTGTACTAACGGGTGTACGGTCTATATCTCTATTACAGTGTGCACTAACGGGTGTATGGTCTGTGTCTCTATTACAGTGTGTACTAACGGGTGTACGGTCTATATCTCTATTACAGTGTGCCCTAACAGGTGTACGATCTATATCTCTATTACAGTGTGTACTAACAGGTGTATGGTCGATTACAGTGTGTACTAACGGGTGTACGGTCTATATCTCGATTACATGTGTACTAACGGGTGTACGGTCTATGTCTCTATTACAGTGTGTACTAACGGGTGTACGATCTATATCTCTATTGCAGTGTGCATTAACGGGTGTACGATCTATATCTCTATTACAGTGTGTACTAACAGGTGCATGGTCGATTACAGTGAGTACGAACGGATGTATGGTCTATATCTCTATTACAGTGTGTACTAACGGGTGTACGGTCTATATCTCTATTACAGTGTGTACTAACGGGTGTATGGTCTATATCTCTATTACAGTGTGTACTAACGGGTGTATGGTCTATATCTCTATTACAGTGTGTACTAACGGGTGTATGGTCTATATCTCTATTACAGTGTGTACTAACGGGTGTACGATCTATATCTCTATTACAGTGTGTACTAACAGGTGTAAGGTCTATATCTCTATTACAGTGTGTACTAACGGGTGTATGGTCTATATCTCTATTACAGTGTGTACTAACGGGTGTATGGTCGATTACAGTGTGTACTAACGGGTGTGCGGTCTATGTTTCTATTACAGTGTGTACTAACGGGTGTACAGTCTACATCTCTATTACAGTGTGTACTAACGGGTGTACGGTCTATTACAGTGTGTACTAACGTGTGTACGATCTATATCTCTATTGCAGTGTGTACTAACGGGTGTACGGTCTATGTTTCTATTACAGTGTGCACTAACGTGTGTACGATCTATATCTATTTTGCAGTGTGTACTAACGGGTGTACGGTCTATGTTTCTATTACAGTGTAGACTAACAGGTGTATGGTCGATTACAGTGTGCACTAACGAGTGTACGATCGATCACTCCATTACAGTGTGTACTAACGGGTGTACAATCTATAGCTCTATTACAGTGTGCACTAATGGGTGTACGGTCTGTGTCTCTATTACAGTGTGTACTAACAGGTGTACGGTCTATAGCTCTATTACAGTGTGTACTAACGGGTGTACAGTCTATGTTTCTATTACAGTGTAGACTAACAGGTGTATGGTCGATTACAGTGTGCACTAACGGGTGTACGATCGATAACTCCATTACAGTGTGTACTAACGGGTGTACAATCTATAGCTCTATTACAGTGTGCACTAACGGGTGTACGGTCTATATCTCTATTACACAGTGTACTAACGTGTGTACGATCTATATCTCTATTGCAGTGTGTACTAATGGGTGTACGGTCTATGTTTCTATTACAGTGTGCACTAACGGGTGTACGGTCTGTGTCTCTATTACAGTGTGTACTAACGGGTGTACGGTCTATAGCTCTATTACAGTGTGTACTAACGGGTGTACAGTCTATGTTTCTATTACAGTGTAGACTAACCGGTGTATGGTCGATTACAGTGTGCACTAACGGGTGTACGATCGATAACTCCATTACAGTGTGTACTAACGGGTGTACAATCTATAGCTCTATTACTGTGTGCACTAACGGGTGTACGGTCTATATCTCTATTACACAGTGTACTAACGTGTGTACGATCTATATCTCTATTGCAGTGTGTACTAACGGGTGTACGGTCTGTGTTTCTTTTACAGTGTGCACTAACGGGTGTACAGTCTATGTCTCTATTACAGTGTGTACTAACGGGTGTACGATCTATATCTCTATTGCAGTGTGTACTAACGGGTGTACGGTCTATGTTTCTATTACAGTGTGCACTAACGGGTGTACGATCTATATCTCTATTGCAGTGTGTACTAACGGGTGTACTGTCTATGTCTCTATTACAGTGTGCACTAACGGGTGTACGGTCTATATCTCTATTACAGTGTGCACTAACGGGTGTACGGTCTGTGTCTCTATTACAGTGTGTACTAACGGGTGTACGGTCTATATCTCTATTGCAGTGTGTACTAACGGGTGTACGGTCTGTGTTTCTTTTACAGTGTGCACTAACGGGTGTACAGTCTATGTCTCTATTACAGTGTGTACTAACGGGTGTACGATCTATATCTCTATTGCAGTGTGTACTAACGGGTGTACGGTCTATGTTTCTATTACAGTGTGCACTAACGGGTGTACGATCTATATCTCTATTGCAGTGTGTACTAACGGGTGTACTGTCTATGTCTCTATTACAGTGTGCACTAACGGGTGTACGGTCTATATCTCTATTACAGTGTGTACTAACGGGTGTACGATCTATATCTCTATTGCAGTGTGTACTAACAGGTGTATGGTCGATTACAGTGTGTACTAACGGGTGTACGGTCTATATCTCTATTACAGTGTGTACTAACGGGTGTACGATCTATATCTCTATTACAGTGTGCACTAACGGGTGTACGATCTATATCTCTATTGCAGTGTGTACTAACAGGTGTATGGTCGATTACAGTGTTTACTAACGGGTGTACGGTCTATATCTCTATTACATTGTGTACTAACAGGTGTATGGTCGATTACAGTGTGTACTAACGGGTCTATGGTCTATATCTCTATTACAGTGTGCACTAACGTGTGTACGGTCTATATCTCTATTACAGTGTGTACTGACGGGTGTACGGTCTACATCTCTATTACAGTGTGCACTAACGGGTGTACGGTCTATAGCTCTATTACAGTGTGTACTAACGGGTGTACGGTCTATGTTTCTATTACAGTGTAGACTAACAGGTGTATGGTCGATTACAGTGTGCACTAACGGATGTACGATCGATAACTCCATTACAGTGTGTACTAACGGGTGTACAATCTATAGCTCTTTTCCAGTGTGCACTAACGGATGTACGGTCTATATCTTTATTACACAGTGTACTAACGTGTGTACGATCTATATCTCTATTGCAGTGTGTACTAACGGGTGTACGGTCTATGTTTCTATTACAGTGTGCACTAACGGGTGTACGGTCTATGTCTCTATTACAGTGTGTACTAACGGGTGTACGATCTATATCTCTATTGCAGTGTGTACTAACGGGTGTACGGTCTATGTTTCTATTACAGTGTGCACTAACGGGTGTACGGTCTATATCTCTATTACAGTGTGCACTAACGGGTGTGTGGTCTGTGTCTCTATTACAGTGTGTACTAACGGGTGTACGGTCTATATCTCTATTACAGTGTGCACTAACGGGTGTATGGTCTGTGTCTCTATTACAGTGTGTACTAACGGGTGTACGGTCTATATCTCTATTACAGTGTGTACTAACGGGTGTCCGATCTATATCTCTATTGCAGTGTGTACTAACAGGTGCATGGTCGATTACAGTGTGTACTAACGGATGTACGGTCTATATCTCTATTACAGTATGTACTAACGGGTGTATGGTCGATTACAGTGTGTACTAACGGGTGTACGGTCTATGTTTCTATTACAGTGTGTACTAACGGGTGTACGGTCTACATCTCTATTACAGTGTGCACTAACGGGTGTACGGTCTATATCTCTATTACACAGTCTACTAACGTGTGTACGATCTATATCTCTATTGCAGTGTGTACTAACGGGTGTACGGTCTATGTTTCTATTACAGTGTGCACTAACGTGTGTACGATCTATATCTCTATTGCAGTGTGTACTAACGGGTGTACGGTCTATGTTTCTATTACAGTGTAGACTAACAGGTGTATGGTCGATTACAGTGTGCACTAACGGGTGTACGATCGATAACTCCATTACAGTGTGTACTAACGGGTGTACAATCTATAGCTCTATTACAGTGTGCACTAACGGGTGTACGGTCTATATCTCTATTACACAGTGTACTAACGTGTGTACGATCTATATCTCTATTGCAGTGTGTACTAACGGGTGTACGGTCTATGTTTCTATTACAGTGTGCACTAACGGGTGTACGGTCTATAGCTCTATTACAGTGTGTACTAACGGGTGTACAGTCTATGTTTCTATTACAGTGTAGACGAACAGGTGTATGGTCGATTACAGTGTGCACTAACGGGTGTACGATCGATAACTCCATTACAGTGTGTACTAACGGGTGTACAATCTATAGCTCTATTACAGTGTGCACTAACGGGTGTACGGTCTATATCTCTATTACACAGTGTACTAACGTGTGTACGATCTATATCTCTATTGCAGTGTGTACTAACGGGTGTACGGTCTATGTTTCTATTACAGTGTGCACTAACGGGTGTACGGTCTGTGTCTCTATTACAGTGTGTACTAACGGGTGTACGGTCTATAGCTCTATTACAGTGTGTACTAACGGGTTTACAGTCTATGTCTCTATTACAGTGTGTACTAACGGGTGTACGATCTATATCTCTATTGCAGTGTGTACTAACGGGTGTATGGCCTATGTTTCTATTACAGTGTAGACTAACAGGTGTATGGTCGATTACAGTGTGCACTAACGGATGTACGATCGATAACTCCATTACAGTGTGTACTAACGGGTGTACAATCTATAGCTCTTTTACAGTGTGCACTAAAGGGTGTACGGTCTATATCTTTATTACACAGTGTACTAACGTGTGTACGATCTATATCTCTATTGCAGTGTGTACTAACGGGTGTACGATCCATGTTTCTATTACAGTGTGCACTAACGGGTGTACGGTCTATGTCTCTATTACAGTGTGCACTAACGGGTGTACGGTCTATATCTCTATTACAGTGTGCACTAACGGGTGTATGGTCTGTGTCTCTATTACAGTGTGTACTAACGGGTGTACGGTCTATATCTCTATTACAGTGTGCACTAACGGGTGTATGGTCTGTGTCTCTATTACAGTGTGTACTAACGGGTGTACGGTCTATATCTCTATTACAGTGTGCCCTAACAGGTGTACGATCTATATCTCTATTGCAGTGTGTACTAACAGGTGTATGGTCGATTACAGTGTGTACTAACGGGTGTACGGTCTATATCTCGATTACATGTGTACTAACGGGTGTACGGTCTATATCTCTATTACAGTGTGTACTAACGGGTGTACGATGTATATCTCTATTGCAGTGTGTACTAACAGGTGCATGGTCGATTACAGTGTGTACTAACGGGTGTATGGTCGATTACAGTGTGTACTAACGGGTGTACGGTCTATGTTTCTATTACAGTGTGTACTAACGGGTGTACGGTCTACATCTCTATTACAGTGTGCACTAACGGGTGTACGGTCTATATCTCTATTACACAGTCTACTAACGTGTGTACGATCTATATCTCTATTGCAGTGTGTACTAACGGGTGTACGGTCTATGTTTCTATTACAGTGTGCACTAACGTGTGTACGATCTATATCTCTATTGCAGTGTGTACTAACGGGTGTACGGTCTATGTTTCTATTACAGTGTAGACTAACAGGTGTATGGTCGATTACAGTGTGCACTAACGGGTGTACGATCGATCACTCCATTACAGTGTGTACTAACGGGTGTACAATCTATAGCTCTATTACAGTGTGCACTAACGGGTGTACGGTCTGTGTCTCTATTACAGTGTGTACTAACAGGTGTACGGTCTATAGCTCTATTACAGTGTGTACTAACGGGTGTACAGTCTATGTTTCTATTACAGTGTAGACTAACAGGTGTATGGTCGATTACAGTGTGCACTAACGGGTGTACGATCGATAACTCCATTACAGTGTGTACTAACGGGTGTACAATCTATAGCTCTATTACAGTGTGCACTAACGGGTGTACGGTCTATATCTCTATTACACAGTGTACTAACGTGTGTACGATCTATATCTCTATTGCAGTGTGTACTAATGGGTGTACGGTCTATGTTTCTATTACAGTGTGCACTAACGGGTGTACGGTCTGTGTCTCTATTACAGTGTGTACTAACGGGTGTACGGTCTATAGCTCTATTACAGTGTGTACTAACGGGTGTACAGTCTATGTTTCTATTACAGTGTAGACTAACAGGTGTATGGTCGATTACAGTGTGCACTAACGGGTGTACGATCGATAACTCCATTACAGTGTGTACTAACGGGTGTACAATCTATAGCTCTATTACTGTGTGCACTAACGGGTGTACGGTCTATATCTCTATTACACAGTGTACTAACGTGTGTACGATCTATATCTCTATTGCAGTGTGTACTAACGGGTGTACGGTCTGTGTTTCTTTTACAGTGTGCACTAACGGGTGTACAGTCTATGTCTCTATTACAGTGTGTACTAACGGGTGTACGATCTATATCTCTATTGCAGTGTGTACTAACGGGTGTACGGTCTATGTTTCTATTACAGTGTGCACTAACGGGTGTACGATCTATATCTCTATTGCAGTGTGTACTAACGGGTGTACTGTCTATGTCTCTATTACAGTGTGCACTAACGGGTGTACGGTCTATATCTCTATTACAGTGTGCACTAACGGGTGTACGGTCTGTGTCTCTATTACAGTGTGTACTAACGGGTGTACGGTCTATATCTCTATTGCAGTGTGTACTAACGGGTGTACGGTCTGTGTTTCTTTTACAGTGTGCACTAACGGGTGTACAGTCTATGTCTCTATTACAGTGTGTACTAACGGGTGTACGATCTATATCTCTATTGCAGTGTGTACTAACGGGTGTACGGTCTATGTTTCTATTACAGTGTGCACTAACGGGTGTACGATCTATATCTCTATTGCAGTGTGTACTAACGGGTGTACTGTCTATGTCTCTATTACAGTGTGCACTAACGGGTGTACGGTCTATATCTCTATTACAGTGTGTACTAACGGGTGTACGATCTATATCTCTATTGCAGTGTGTACTAACAGGTGTATGGTCGATTACAGTGTGTACTAACGGGTGTACGGTCTATATCTCTATTACAGTGTGTACTAACGGGTGTACGATCTATATCTCTATTACAGTGTGCACTAACGGGTGTACGATCTATATCTCTATTGCAGTGTGTACTAACAGGTGTATGGTCGATTACAGTGTTTACTAGCGGGTGTACGGTCTATATCTCTATTACATTGTGTACTAACAGGTGTATGGTCGATTACAGTGTGTACTAACGGGTCTATAGTCTATATCTCTATTACAGTGTGCACTAACGTGTGTACGGTCTATATCTCTATTACAGTGTGTACTGACGGGTGTACGGTCTACATCTCTATTACAGTGTGCACTAACGGGTGTACGGTCTATAGCTCTATTACAGTGTGTACTAACGGGTGTACGGTCTATGTTTCTATTACAGTGTAGACTAACAGGTGTATGGTCGATTACAGTGTGCACTAACGGATGTACGATCGATAACTCCATTACAGTGTGTACTAACGGGTGTACAATCTATAGCTCTTTTACAGTGTGCACTAACGGGTGTACGGTCTATATCTTTATTACACAGTGTACTAACGTGTGTACGATCTATATCTCTATTGCAGTGTGTACTAACGGGTGTACGGTCTATGTTTCTATTACAGTGTGCACTAACGGGTGTACGGTCTATGTCTCTATTACAGTGTGTACTAACGGGTGTACGATCTATATCTCTATTGCAGTGTGTACTAACGGGTGTACGGTCTATGTTTCTATTACAGTGTGCACTAACGGGTGTACGGTCTATATCTCTATTACAGTGTGCACTAACGGGTGTATGGTCTGTGTCTCTATTACAGTGTGTACTAACGGGTGTACGGTCTATATCTCTATTACAGTGTGCACTAACGGGTGTATGGTTTGTGTTTCTATTACAGTGTGTACTAACGGGTGTACGGTCTATATCTCTATTACAGTGTGTACTAACGGGTGTACGATGTATATCTCTATTGCAGTGTGTACTAACAGGTGCATGGTCGATTACAGTGTGTACTAACGGATGTACGGTCTATATCTCTATTACAGTGTGTACTAACGGGTGTATGGTCGATTACAGTGTGTACTAACGGGTGTACGGTCTATGTTTCTATTACAGTGTGTACTAACGGGTGTACGGTCTACATCTCTATTACAGTGTGCACTAACGGGTGTACGGTCTATATCTCTATTACACAGTCTACTAACGTGTGTACGATCTATATCTCTATTACAGTGTGTACTAACGGGTGTACGGTCTATGTTTCTATTACAGTGTGCACTAACGTGTGTACGATCTATATCTCTATTGCAGTGTGTACTAACGGGTGTACGGTCTATGTTTCTATTACAGTGTAGACTAACAGGTGTATGGTCGATTACAGTGTGCACTAACGGGTGTACGATCGATAACTCCATTACAGTGTGTACTAACGGGTGTACAATCTATAGCTCTATTACAGTGTGCACTAACGGGTGTACGGTCTATATCTCTATTACACAGTGTACTAATGTGTGTACGATCTATATCTCTATTGCAGTGTGTACTAACGGGTGTACGGTCTATGTTTCTATTACAGTGTGCACTAACGGGTGTACGGTCTATAGCTCTATTACAGTGTGTACTAACGGGTGTACAGTCTATGTTTCTATTACAGTGTAGACGAACAGGTGTATGGTCGATTACAGTGTGCACTAACGGGTGTACGATCGATAACTCCATTACAGTGTGTACTAACGGGTGTACAATCTATAGCTCTATTACAGTGTGCACTAACGGGTGTACGGTCTATATCTCTATTACACAGTGTACTAACGTGTGTACGATCTATATCTCTATTGCAGTGTGTACTAACGGGTGTACGGTCTATGTTTCTTTTACAGTGTGCACTAACGGGTGTACAGTCTATGTCTCTATTACAGTGTGTACTAACGGGTGTACGATCTATATCTCTATTGCAGTGTGTACTAACGGGTGTATGGCCTATGTTTCTATTACAGTGTAAACTAACAGGTGTATGGTCGATTACAGTGTGCACTAACGGATGTACGATCGATAACTCCATTACAGTGTGTACTAACGGGTGTACAATCTATAGCTCTTTTACAGTGTGCACTAACGGGTGTACGGTCTATATCTTTATTACACAGTGTACTAACGAGTGTACGATCTATATCTCTATTGCAGTGTGTACTAACGGGTGTACGGTCCATGTTTCTATTACAGTGTGCACTAACGGGTGTACGGTCTATGTCTCTATTACAGTGTGTACTAACGGGTGTACGATCTATATCTCTATTGCAGTGTGTACTAACGGGTGTACGGTCTATGTTTCTATTACAGTGTGCACTAACGGGTGTACGGTCTATATCTCTATTACAGTGTGCACTAACGGGTGTATGGTCTGTGTCTCTATTACAGTGTGTACTAACGGGTGTACGGTCTATATCTCTATTACAGTGTGCACTAACGGGTGTATGGTCTGTGTCTCTATTACAGTGTGTACTAACGGGTGTACGGTCTATATCTCTATTACAGTGTGCCCTAACAGGTGTACGATCTATATCTCTATTGCAATGTGTACTAACAGGTGTATGGTCGATTACAGTGTGTACTAACGGGTGTACGGTCTATATCTCGATTACAGTGTGTACTAACGGGTGTACGGTCTATATCTCTATTACAGTGTGTACTAACGGGTGTACGATCTATATCTCTATTGCAGTGTGTACTAACAGGTGCATGGTCGATTACAGTGAGTACTAACGGATGTATGGTCTATATCTCTATTACAGTGTGTACTAACGGGTGTATGGTCGATTACAGTGTGTACTAACGGGTGTACGGTCTATGTTTCTATTACAGTGTGTACTAACGGGTGTACGGTCTACATCTCTATTACAGTGTGTACTAACGGGTGTACGGTCTATGTTTCTATTACAGTGTAGACTAACAGGTGTATGGTCGATTACAGTGTGCACTAACGGATGTACGATCGATAACTCCATTACAGTGTGTACTAACGGGTGTACAATCTATAGCTCTTTTACAGTGTGCACTAACGGGTGTACGGTCTATATCTTTATTACACAGTGTACTAACGTGTGTACGATCTATATCTCTATTGCAGTGTGTACTAACGGGTGTACGGTCTATGTTTCTATTACAGTGTGCACTAACGGGTGTACGGTCTATGTCTCTATTACAGTGTGTACTAACGGGTGTACGATCTATATCTCTATTGCAGTGTGTACTAACGGGTGTACGGTCTATGTTTCTATTAAAGTGTGCACTAACGGGTGTACGGTCTATATCTCTATTACAGTGTGCACTAACGGGTGTATGGTCTGTGTCTCTATTACAGTGTGTACTAACGGGTGTACGGTCTATATCTCTATTACAGTGTGCACTAACGGGTGTATGGTCTGTGTCTCTATTACAGTGTGTACTAACGGGTGTACGGTCTATATCTCTATTACAGTGTGTACTAACGGGTGTACGATCTATATCTCTATTGCAGTGTGTACTAACAGGTGCATGGTCGATTACAGTGTGTACTAACGGATGTACGGTCTATATCTCTATTACAGTGTGTACTAACGGGTGTATGGTCGATTACAGTGTGTACTAACGGGTGTACGGTCTATGTTTCTATTACAGTGTGTACTAACGGGTGTACGGTCTACATCTCTATTACAGTGTGCACTAACGGGTGTACGGTCTATATCTCTATTACACAGTCTACTAACGTGTGTACGATCTATATCTCTATTGCAGTGTGTACTAACGGGTGTACGGTCTATGTTTCTATTACAGTGTGCACTAACGTGTGTACGATCTATATCTCTATTGCAGTGTGTACTAACGGGTGTACGCTCTATGTTTCTATTACAGTGTAGACTAACAGGTGTATGGTCGATTACAGTGTGCACTAACGGGTGTACGATCGATAACTCCATTAGAGTGTGTACTAACGGGTGTACAATCTATAGCTCTATTACAGTGTGCACTAACGGGTGTACGGTCTATATCTCTATTACACAGTGTACTAACGTGTGTACGATCTATATCTCTATTGCAGTGTGTACTAACGGGTGTACGGTCTATGTTTCTATTACAGTGTGCACTAACGGGTGAACGGTCTATAGCTCTATTACAGTGTGTACTAACGGGTGTACAGTCTATGTTTCTATTACAGTGTAGACGAACAGGTGTATGGTCGATTACAGTGTGCACTAACGGGTGTACGATCGATAACTCCATTACAGTGTGTACTAACGGGTGTACAATCTATAGCTCTATTACAGTGTGCACTAACGGGTGTACGGTCTATATCTCTATTACACAGTGTACTAACGTGTGTACGATCTATATCTCTATTGCAGTGTGTACTAACGGGTGTACGGTCTATGTTTCTATTACAGTGTGCACTAACGGGTGTACGGTCTGTGTCTCTATTACAGTGTGTACTAACGGGTGTACGGTCTATAGCTCTATTACAGTGTGTACTAACGGGTTCACAGTCTATGTTTCTATTACAGTGTAGACTAACAGGTTTATGGTCGATTACAGTGTGCACTAACGGGTGTACGATCGATAACTCCATTACAGTGTGTACTAACGGGTGTACAATCTATAGCTCTATTACTGTGTGCACTAACGGGTGTACGGTCTATATCTCTATTACACAGTGTACTAACGTGTGTATGATCTATATCTCTATTGCAGTGTGTACTAACGGGTGTACGGTCCATGTTTCTATTACAGTGTGCACTAACGGGTGTACGGTCTATGTCTCTATTACAGTGTGTACTAACGGGTGTACGATCTATATCTCTATTGCAGTGTGTACTAACGGGTGTACGGTCTATGTTTCTATTACAGTGTGCACTAACGGGTGTACGGTCTATATCTCTATTACAGTGTGCACTAACGGGTGTATGGTCTGTGTCTCTATTACAGTGTGTACTAACGGGTGTACGGTCTATATCTCTATTACAGTGTGCACTAACGGGTGTATGGTCTGTGTCTCTATTACAGTGTGTACTAACGGGTGTACGGTCTATATCTCTATTACAGTGTGCCCTAACAGGTGTACGATCTATATCTCTATTGCAATGTGTACTAACAGGTGTATGGTCGATTACAGTGTGTACTAACGGGTGTACGGTCTATATCTCGATTACAGTGTGTACTAACGGGTGTACGGTCTATATCTCTATTACAGTGTGTACTAACGGGTGTACGATCTATATCTCTATTGCAGTGTGTACTAACAGGTGCATGGTCGATTACAGTGAGTACTAACGGATGTATGGTCTATATCTCTATTACAGTGTGTACTAACGGGTGTATGGTCGATTACAGTGTGTACTAACGGGTGTACGGTCTATGTTTCTATTACAGTGTGTACTAACGGGTGTACGGTCTACATCTCTATTACAGTGTGCACTAACGGGTGTACGGTCTATATCTCTATTACACAGTCTACTAACGTGTGTACGATCTATATCTCTATTGCAGTGTGTACTAACGCGTGTACGGTCTATGTTTCTATTACAGTGTGCACTAACGTGTGTACGATCTATACCTCTATTGCAGTGTGTACTAACGGGTGTACGGTCTATGTTTCTATTACAGTGTAGACTAACAGGTGTATGGTCGATTACAGTGTGCACTAACGGGTGTACGATCGATAACTCCATTACAGTGTGTACTAACGGGTGTACAATCTATAGCTCCATTACAGTGTGCACTAACGGGTGTACGGTCTATATCTCTATTACACAGTGTACTAACGTGTGTACGATCTATATCTCTATTGCAGTGTGTACTAACGGGTGTACGGTCTATGTTTCTATTACAGTGTGCACTAACGGGTGTACGGTCTGTGTCTCTATTACAGTGTGTACTAACAGGTGTACGGTCTATAGCTCTATTACAGTGTGTACTAACGGGTGTACAGTCTATGTTTCTAATACAGTGTAGACTAACAGGTGTATGGTCGATTACAGTGTGCACTAACGGGTGTACGATCGATAACTCCATTACAGTGTGTACTAACGGGTGTACAATCTATAGCTCTATTACAGTGTGCACTAACGGGTGTACGGTCTATATCTCTATTACACAGTGTACTAACGTGTGTACGATCTATATCTCTATTTCAGTGTGTACTAATGGGTGTACGGTCTATGTTTCTATTACAGTGTGCACTAACGGGTGTACGGTCTGTGTCTCTATTACAGTGTGTACTAACGGGTGTACGGTCTATAGCTCTATTACAGTGTGTACTAACGGGTGTACAGTCTATGTTTCTATTACAGTGTAGACTAACAGGTGTATGGTCGATTACAGTGTGCACTAACGGGTGTACGATCGATAACTCCATTACAGTGTGTACTAACGGGTGTACAATCTATAGCTCTATTACTGTGTGCACTAACGGGTGTACGGTCTATATCTCTATTACACAGTGTACTAACGTGTGTACGATCTATATCTCTATTGCAGTGTGTACTAACGGGTGTACGGTCTATGTTTCTTTTACAGTGTGCACTAACGGGTGTACAGTCTATGACTCTATTACAGTGTGTACTAACGGGTGTACGATCTATATCTCTAATGCAGTGTGTACTAACGGGTGTACGGTCTATGTTTCTATTACAGTGTGCACTAACGGGTGTACGATCTATATCTCTATTGCAGTGTGTACTAACGGGTGTACTGTCTATGTCTCTATTACAGTGTGCACTAACGGGTGTACGGTCTATATCTCTATTACAGTGTGCACTAACGGGTGTACGGTCTGTGTCTCTATTACAGTGTGTACTAACGGGTGTACGATCTATATCTCTATTGCAGTGTGTACTAACAGGTGTATGGTCGATTACAGTGTGTACTAACGGGTGTACGGTCTATATCTCTATTACAGTGTGTACTAACGGGTGTACGATCTATATCTCTATTGCAGTGTGTACAAACAGGTGCATGGTCGATTACAGTGTGTACTAACGGGTGTACGGTCTATATCTCTATTACAGTGTGTACTAACGGGTGTATGGTCGATTACAGTGTGTACTAACGGGTGTACGGTCTATGTTTCTATTACAGTGTGTACTAACGGGTGTACGGTCTACATCTCTATTACAGTGTGTACTAACGGGTGTACGGTCTATGTTTCTATTACAGTGTAGACTAACAGGTTTATGGTCGATTACAGTGTGCACTAACGGGTGTACGATCGATAACTCCATTACAGTGTGTACTAACGGGTGTACAATCTATAGCTCTATTACAGTGTGCATTAACGGGTGTATGGTCTATATCTCTATTACACAGTGTACTAACGTGTGTACGATCTATATCTCTATTGCCGTGTGTACTAACGGGTGTACTGTCTATGTCTCTATTAGAGTGTGCACTAACGGGTGTACGGTCTATATCTCTATTACAGTGTGTACTAACGGGTGTACGGTCTATATCTCTATTACAGTGTGTACTAACGGGTGCATGGTCTATTACAGTGTGCACTAACGGATGTACGGTCTATATCTCGATTACAGTGTGTACTAACGGGTGTACGGTCTATATCTCTATTACAGTGTGTACGAACGGGTGCACGATCTATATCTCTATTGCAGTGTGTACTAACAGGTGCATGGTCGATTACAGTGTGTACTAACGGGTGTACGGTCTATATCTCTATTACAGTGTGTACTAACGGGTGTATGGTCGATTACAGTGTATACTAACGGGTGTAAGGTCTATATCTCTATTACAGTGAGTACTAACGGGTGTATGGTCGATTACAGTGTGTACTAACGGGTGTACGGTCTATATCTCTATTACAGTGTGTACTAACGGGTGTATGGTCGATTACAGTGTGTACTAACGGGTGTACGGTCTATATCTCTATTACAGTGTGTACTAACGGGTGTATGGTCGATTACAGTGTGTACTAACGGGTGTACGGTCTATATCTCTATTACAGTGTGTACTAACGGGTGTATGGTCGATTACAGTGTGTACTAACGGGTGTACGGTCTATATCTCTATTACAGTGTGTACTAACGGGTGTATGGTCGATTACAGTGTGTACTAACGGGTGTACGGTCTATATCTCTATTACAGTGTGTACTAACGGGTGTATGGTCGATTACAATGTGTACTAACGGGTGTACGGTCTATGTCCCTATTACAGTGTGTACTAACAGGGGTATGGTCTATACCTCTATTACAGTGCGCACTAACGGGTGTACGATCTATATCTCTATTGCAGTGTGTACTAACAGGTTTATGGTCGATTACAGTGTGTACTAACGGGTGTGCGGTCTATATCTCTATTACAGTGTGTACTAACGGGTTTATGGTCGATTACAGTGTGTACTAACGGGTGTACGGTCTATGTCTCTATTACAGTGTGTACTAACGGGTGTACAGTCTATATCTCTATTACAGTGTGTACTAACGAGTGCACGGTCTATGTCTCTATTACAGTGTGCACTAACGGGTGTACAGTCTATATCTCTATTACAGTGTGCACTAACGGGTGTACGGTCTATGTCTCTATTACTGTGTGCACTAACGGGTGTACGGTCTATATCGCTATTGCAGTGTGTACTAACGGGTGCACGGTCTATGTCTCTATTACAGTGTGCACTAACAGGTGTACGGTCTATATCTCTATTACAGTGTGAACTAACGGGTGTATGATCTATATCTCTATTGCAGTGTGTACTAACGGGTGTACGGTCTATGTTTCTATTACAGTGTGCACTAACGGGTGTATGGTCTATATCTCAATTACAGTGTGTACTAACGGATGTACGGTCTATATCTCTATTACAGTGTGTACTAACAGATGTATGGTCGATTACAGTGTGTACTAACGGGTGTACGGTCTATATCTCTATAACAGTGTGCACTAAGGGGTGTATGGTCTATTACGGTGTGTACTAACGGGTGTACGGTCTATATCTCTATTACAGTGTGCACTAACGGGTGTATGGTCTATTACAGTGTGCACTAACGGGTGTATGGGATGGTCTATTACAGTGTGCACTAATGCGTGTATGGTCTATAACTACATTACAGTGTACAATAATGGGTGTACGGTCTATTACAGTGTGTACTAACAGGTGTACGATCTATAACTCCATTACAGTGTGTACTAACGTGTGTACGGTCTAAATCTCTATTACAGTGTGTACTAATGGGTGTACGGTCTATATCTCTATTACAGTGTGCACTAACGGGTGTACGATCTATATCTCTATTGCAGTGTGTACTAACAGGTGTATGGTCGATTACAGTGTTTACTAACGGGTGTACGGTCTATATCTCTATTACAGTGTGTACTAACAGGTGTATGGTCGATTAAAGTGTGTACTAACGGGTGTATGGTCTATATCTCTATTACAGTGTGCACTAACGGGTGTACGGTCTATATCTCTATTACAGTGTGTACTGACGGGTGTACGGTCTATATCTCTGTTACAGTGTGTACTAACGGGTGTACGGTCTACATCTCTATTACAGTGTGCACTAACGGGTGTACGGTCTATAGCTCTATTACAGTGTGTACTAACGGGTGTACGGTCTATGTTTCTATTACAGTGTAGACTAACAGGTGTATGGTCGATTACAGTGTGCACTACCGGATGTACGATCGATAACTCCATTACAGTGTGTACTAACGGGTGTACAATCTATAGCTCTATTACAGTGTGCACTAACGGGTGTACGGTCTATATCTCTATTACACAGTGTACTAACGTGTGTACGGTCTATGTTTCTATTACAGTGTGCACTAACGGGTGCACGATCTATATCTCTATTGCAGTGTGTACTAACGGGTGTACGGTCTATGTTTCTATTACAGTGTGCACTAACGGGTGTATGGTCTATATCTCAATTACAGTGTGCACTAACGGGTGTATGGTCTATATCTCTATTACAGTGTGCACTAACGGGTGTATGGTCTATTACAGTGTGCACTAACGGGTGTATGGGATGGTCTATTACAGTGTGTACTAACAGGTGTATGGTCGATTACAGTGTGTACTAACGGGTGTACGGTCTATATCTCTATTACAGTGTGTACTAACAGGTGTATGGTCGATTACAGTGTGTACTAACGGGTGTACGGTCTATATCTCTATAACAGTGTGCACTAAGGGGTGTATGGTCTATTACGGTGTGTACTAACGGGTGTACGGTCTATATCTCTATTACAGTGTGCACTAACGGGTGTATGGTCTATTACAGTGTGCACTAACGGGTGTATGGGATGGTCTATTACAGTGTGTACTAACAGGTGTATGGGATGGTCTATTACAGTGTGCACTAATGCGTGTATGGTCTATAATTCCATTACAGTGTACAATAATGGGTGCATGGTCTATAACTCCATTACAGTGTGTAATAATTGGTGTACGGTCTATTACAGTGTGTACTAACAGGTGTACGATCTATAACTCCATTACAGTGTGTACTAACGTGTGTACGGTCTAAATCACTATTACAGTGTGTACTAATGTGTGTACGGTCTATATCTCTATCACAGTGTGCACTAACGGGTGTACGATCTATATCTCTATTGCAGTCTGTACTAACAGGTGTATGGTCGATTACAGTGTTTACTAACGGGTGTACGGTCTATATCTGTATTACAGTGTGTACTAACAGGTGTATGGTCGATTAAAGTGTGTACTAACGGGTGTATGGTCTATATCTCTATTACAGTGTGCACTAACGGGTGTACGGTCTATATCTCTATTACAGTGTGTACTGACGGGTGTACGGTCTATATCTCTGTTACAGTGTGTACTAACGGGTGTACGGTCTACATCTCTATTACAGTGTGCACTAACGGGTGTACGGTCTATAGCTCTATTACAGTGTGTACTAACGGGTGTACGGTCTATGTTTCTATTACAGTGTAGACTAACAGGTGTATGGTCGATTACAGTGTGCACTAACGGATGTACGATCGATAACTCCATTACAGTGTGTACTAACGGGTGTACAATCTATAGCTCTATTACAGTGTGCACTAACGGGTGTACGGTCTATATCTCTATTACACAGTGTACTAACGTGTGTACGGTCTATGTCTCTATTACAGTGTGTACTAACGTGTGTACGATCTATATCTCAATTGCAGTGTGTACTAACGGGTGTACGGTCTATGTTTCTATTACAGTGTGCACTAACGGGTGTACGGTCTATGTCTCTATTACAGTGTGTACTAACGGGTGTACGATCTATATCTCTATTGCAGTGTGTACTAACGGGTGTGCGGTCTATGTTTCTATTACAGTGTGCACTAACGGGTGCACGATCTATATCTCTAATGCAGTGTGTACTAACGGGTATACGGTCTATGTCTCTATTACAGTGTGCACTAACGGGTGTATGGTCTGTGTCTCTATTACAGTGTGTACTAACGGGTGTACGGTCTATATCTCTATTACAGTGTGCCCTAACAGGTGTACGATCTATATCTCTATTGCAGTGTGTACTAACAGGTGTATGGTCGATTACAGTGTGTACTAACGGGTGTACGGTCTATATCTCGATTACAGTGTGTACTAACGGCTGTACGGTCTATATCTCTATTACAGTGTGCACTAACGGGTCTACGATCTATATCTCTATTGCAGTGTGTACTAACAGGTGCATGGTCGATTACAGTGTGTACTAACGGGTGTACGGTCTATATCTCTATTACAGTGTGTACTAACGGGTGTATGGTCGATTACAGTGTGTACTAACGGGTGTACAGTCTATGTTTCTATTACAGTGTGTACTAACGGGTGTACGGTCTACATCTATATTACAGTGTGCACTAACGGGTGTACGGTCTATAGCTCTATTACAGTGTGTACTAACGGGTGTACGGTCTACATCTATATTACAGTGTGCACTAACGGGTGTACGATCGACAACTCCATTACAGTGTGTACTAACGGGTGTACAATCTATAGCTCTATTACAGTGTGCACTAACGGGTGTACGGTCTATATCTCTATTACACAGTGTACTAACGTGTGTACGATCTACATCTCTATTGCAGTGTGTACTAACGGGTGTATGGTCTATGTTTCTATTACAGTGTGCACTAACGGGTGTACAGTCTATGTCTCTATTACAGTGTGTACTAACGGGTGTACGATCTATATCTCTATTGCAGTGTGTACTAACGGGTGTACGGTCTATCTTTCTGTTACAGTGTGCGCTAACGGGTGTACGATCTATATCTCTATTGCAGTGTGTACTAACGGGTGTACTGTCTATGTCTCTATTACAGTCTGCACTAACGGGTGTACGGTCTATATCTCTATTACAGTGTGCACTAACGGGTGTACGGTCTGTGTCTCTATTACAGTGTGTACTAACGGGTGTACGGTCTATATCTCTATTACAGTGTGCACTAACAGGTGTACGATCTATATCTCTATTGCAGTGTGTACTAACAGGTGTATGGTCGATTACAGTGTGTACTAACGGGTGTACGGTCTATATCTCTATTACAGTGTGTACTAACGGGTGTACGATCTATATCTCTATTGCAGTGTGTACTAACAGGTGCATGGTCGATTACAGTGTGTACTAACGGGTGTACGGTCTATATCTCTATTACAGTGTGTACTAACGGGTGTATGGTCGCTTACAGTGTGTACTAACGGGTGTACGGTCTATGTTTCTATTACAGTGTGTACTAAAGGGTGTACGGTCTACATCTCTATTACAGTGTGCACTAACGGGTGTACGGTCTATAGCTCTATTACAGTGTGTACTAACGGGTGTACGGTCTATGTTTCTATTACAGTGTAGACTAACAGGTGTATGGTCGATTACAGTGTGCACTAACGGGTGTACGATCGATATCTCCATTACAGTGTGTACTAACGGGTGTACAATCTATACCTCTATTACAGTGTGCACTAACGGGTGTACGGTCTATATCTGTATTACACAGTGTACTAACGTGTGTACGATCTATGTCTCTATTGCAGTGTGTACTAACGGGTGTACGGTCTATGTTTCTATTACAGTGTGCACTAACGGGTGTACGGTCTGTGTCTCTATTAAAGTGTGTACTGACGGGTGTACGGTGTATAGCTCTATTACAGTGTGTACTAACGGGTGTACGGTCTATGTTTCTATTACAGTGTAGACTAACAGGTGTATGGTCGATTATAGTGTGCACTAACGGGTGTACGATCGATAACTCCATTACAGTGTGTACTAACGGGTGTACAATCCATAGTTCTATTACAGTGTGCACGAACGGGTGTACGGTCTATATCTCTATTACACGGTGTACTAACGTGTGTACGATCTATATCTCTATTGCAGTGTGTACTAACGTGTGTACGGTCTATGTTTCTATTACAGTGTGCAATAACGGGTGTACGGTCTATGTCTCTATTACAGTGTGTACTAACGGGTGTACGATCAAATCTCTATTGCAGTGTGAACGAACGGGTGTACGGTCTATGTTTCTATTATAGTGTGCACTAACGGGTGTACGATCTATATATCTATTGCAGTGTGTACTAACGGGTGTACTGTCTATGTCTCTATTACAGTGTGCACTAACGGGTGTAAGGTCTATATCTCTATTACAGTGTGCACTAACGGGTGTACGGTCTGCGTCTCTATTACAGTGTGTACTAACGGGTGTACGGTCTATATCTCTATTACAGTGTGCACTAACAGGTGTACGATCTATATCTCTATTGCAGTGTGTACTAACAGGTGTATGGTCGATTACAGTGTGTACTAACGGGTGTACGGTCTGTATCTCGATTACAATGTGTACTAACAGGTGTACGGTCTATATCTCTATTACAGTGTGTACTAACGGGTGTACGATCTATATCTCTATTGCAGTGTGTACTAACAGGTGCATGGTCGATTACAGTGTGTACTAACGGGTGTACGGTCTATATCTCTATTACAGTGTGTACTAACGGGTGTATGGTCGATTACAGTGTGTACTAACGGGTGTACGGTCTATATCTCTATTACAGTGTGTACTAACGGGTGTATGGTCGATTACAGTGTGTACTAACGGGTGTACGGTCTATATCTCTATTACAGTGTGTACTAACGGGTGTATGGTCGATTACAGTGTGTACTAACGGGTGTACGGTCTATATCTCTATTACAGTGTGTACTAACGGGTGTATGGTCCATTACAATGTGTACTAACGGGTGTACGGTCTATGTCTCTATTACAGTGTGTACTAACAGGTGTATGGTCTATACCTTTATTACAGTGTGCACTAACGGGTGTACGATCTATATCTCTATTGCAGTGTGTAATAACGGGTGTATGGTCGATTACAGTGTGTACTAACGGGTGTACGGTCTATGTCTCTATTACAGTGTGTACTAACGAGTGCACGGTCTATGTCTCTATTACAGTGTGCACTAACGGGTGTACGGCCTATATCTCTATTACAGTGTGCACTAACGGGTGTACGGCCTATATCGTTATTGCAGTGTGTACTAACGGGTGTACGGTCTATGTCTCTATTACAGTGTGAACTAACGGGTGTACGATCTATATCACTATTGCAGTGTGTACTAACGGGTGTACGGTCTATGTTTCTATTACAGTGTGCACTAACGGGTGTACGATCTATATCTCTATTGCAGTGTGTACTAACGGGTGTATGGTCTATGTCTCTATTACAGTGTGCACTAACGGGTTTACGGTCCATATCTCTATTACATTGTGCACTAACGGGTGTACGGTCTGTGTCTCTATTACAGTGTGCACTTACGGGTGTACGGTCTATATCTCTATTACAGTGTGTACTAACGGGTGTACGGTCTATATCTCTATTACAGTGTGTACTAACAGGTGTATGGTCGATTACAGTGTGTACTAACGGGTGTACGGTCTATATCTCTATTACAGTGTGTACTAACGGGTGTATTGTCGATTACAGTGTGTACTAACGGGTGTACGGTCTATATCTCTATTACAGTGTGTACAAACGGGTGTACGGTCTATATCTCTATTACAGTGTGTACTAACGGGTGTATGGTCTATTACAGTGTGTCCTAACGGGTGTACGGTCTATGTCTCTATTACAGTGTGCACTTACGGGTGTACGATCTATATCTCAATTGCAGAGTGTACTAACAGGTGTACTGTCTATGTCTCTATTACAGTGTGCACTAACGGGTGTACGGTCTATATCTGTATTACAGTGTGCACTAACGGGTGTACGGTATATAGCTCTATTACAGTGTGCACTAACGGGTGTACGATCTGTATCTCTATTACAGTGTGTACTAACGGGTGTACGGTCTATATCTCTATTACAGTGTGCACTAATGGGTGTACGGTCTATTACAGGGTGTACTCACGGGTGTACGGTCTATATCTCTATTACAGTGTGTACTAACGTGTGCACGGTCTATATCTCTATTACAGTGTGCACTAACGGGTGTACGGTCTATATCTCTATTACAGTGTGTACTAACAGGTGTACGATCTATATCTCTATTACAGTGTGTACTAACAGGTGTACGATCTATATCTCTATTACAGTGTGTACTAACAGGTGTACGATCTATATCTCTATTACAGTGTGTACTAACAGGTGTATGGTCGATTACAGTGTGTTCTAACGGGTGTACGGTCTATATCTCTATTACAGTGTGTACCAACGGGTGTACGGTCTATATCTCTATTACAGTGTGTACTAACGTGTGCACGGTCTATATCTCTATTACAGTGTGCACTAACGGGTGTACGGTCTATATCTCTATTACAGTGTGTACTAACAGGTGTACGATCTATATCTCTATTAGTGTGCACTAACAGGTGTACGGTCTATATCTCTATTACAGTGTGTACTAACAGGTGTATGGTCGATTACAGTGTGTTCTAACGGGTGTACGGTCTCTATCTCTATTACAGTGTGTACCAACGGGTGTACGGTCTATATCTCTATTACAGTGTGTACTAACGTGTGCACGGTCTATATCTCTATTACACAGTGTACTAACGTGTGTACGATCTATATCTCTATTGCAGTGTGTACTAACGGGTGTACGGTCTATGTTTCTATTACAGTGTGCACTAACGGGTGTACGGTCTGTGTCTCTATTACAGTGTGTACTGACGGGTGTACGGTCTATGTTTCTATTACAGTGTGCACTAACGGGTGTACGGTCTATGTCTCTATTACAGTGTGTACTAACGGGTGTACTATCTATATCTCTATTGCAGTGTGTACTAACGGGTGTACGGTCTATGTTTCTATTACAGTGTGTACTAACGGGTGTACGATCTATATCTCTATTACAGTGTGTACTAACGGGTGTACGGTCTACATCTCTATTACAGTGTGCACTAACGGGTGTACGATATATATCTCTATTGCAGTGTGTACTAACGGGTGTACTGTCTATGTCTCTATTACAGTGTGCACTAACGGGTGTACGGTCTATATCTCTATTACAGTGTGCACTAACGGGTGTACGGTCTGTGTCTCTATTACAGTGTGTTCTAACGGGTGTACGGTCTATATCTCTAATACAGTGTGCACTAACAGGTGTACGATCTATATCTCTATTGCAGTGTGTACTAACAGGTGTATGGTCGATTACAGTGTGTACTAACGGGTGTACGGTCTATATCTCGATTACGGTGTGTACTAACGGGTGTACGGTCTATATCTCTATTACAGTGTGTACTAACGGGTGTACGATCTATATCTCTATTGCAGTGTGTACTAACAGGTGCATGGTCGATTACAGTGTGTACTAACGGGTGTACGGTCTATATCTCTATTACAGTGTTTACTAACGGGTGTACGGTCGATTACAGTGTGTACTAACGGGTGTACGGTCTATATCTCTATTGCAGTGTGTACTAACGGGTGTATGGTCGATTACAGTGTGTACTAACGGGTGTACGGTTTATATCTCTATTACAGTGTGTACTAACGGGTGTATGGTCGATTACTGTGTGTACTAACGGGTGTACGGTCTGTATCTCTATTACAGTGTGTACTAACGGGTGTATGGTCGATTACAATGTGTACTAACGGGTGTACGATCTATGTCTCTATTACAGTGTGTACTAACAGGTGTATGGTCTATACCTCTATTACAGTGTGCACTAACGGGTGTACGATCTATATCTCTATTGCAGTGTGTACTAACAGGTGTATGGTCGATTACAGTGTGTACTAACGGGTGTACGGTCTATATCTCTATTACAGTGTGTACTAACGGGTGTATTGTCGATTACAGTGTGTACTAACGGGTGTACGGTCTATATCTCTATTACAGTGTGTACAAACGGGTGTACGGTCTATATCTCTATTACAGTGTGTACTAACGGGTGTACGGTCTATATCTCTATTACAGTGTGTACTAACGGGTGTACGGTCTATATCTCTATTACAGTTTGCACTAATGGGTGTATGATCTATTACAGTGTGTACTAACAGGTGTATGGTCTATATCTCTATTACAGTGTGTACTAACGGGTGTATGGTCTATTACAGTGTGTACTAACGGGTGTACGGTCTATGTCTCTATTACAGTGTGCACTTACGGGTGTACGATCTATATCTCTATTCCAGTGTGTACTAACAGGTGTACTGTCTATGTCTCTATTACAGTGTGCAGTAACGGGTGTACGGTCTATATCTGTATTACAGTGTGCACTAACGGGTGTACGGTATATAGCTCTATTACAGTGTGCACTAACGGGTGTACGATCTGTATCTCTATTACAGTGTGTACTAACGGGTGTACGGTCTATATCTCTATTACAGTGTGGACTAATTGGTGTATGGTCTATTACAGTGTGTATTAATGGGTGTACGGTCTATATCTCTATTACAGTGTGTACTAACGTGTGCACGGTCTATATCTCTATTACAGTGTGCACTAACGGGTGTACGGTCTATATCTCTATTACAGTGTGTACTAACAGGTGTACGATCTATATCTCTATTACAGTGTGTACTAACAGGTGTACGATCTATATCTCTATTACAGTGTGTACTAACAGGTGTACGATCTATATCTCTATTACAGTGTGTACTAACAGGTGTATGGTCGATTACAGTGTGTTCTAACGGGTGTACGGTCTATATCTCTATTACAGTGTGTACCAACGGGTGTACGGTCTATATCTCTATTACAGTGTGTACTAACTTGTGCACGGTCTATATCTCTATTACAGTGTGCACTAACGGGTGTACGGTCTATATCTCTATTACAGTGTGTACTAACAGGTGTACGATCTATATCTCTATTACAGTGTGCACTAACAGGTGTACGGTCTATATCTCTATTACAGTGTGTACTAACAGGTGTATGGTCGATTACAGTGTGTTCTAACGGGTGTACGGTCTATATCTCTATTACAGTGTGTACCAACGGGTGTACGGTCTATATCTCTATTAAAGTGTGTACTAACGTGTGCACGGTCTATATCTCTATTACACAGTGTACTAACGTGTGTACGATCTATATCTCTATTGCAGTGTGTACTAACGGGTGTACGGTCTATGTTTCTATTACAGTGTGCACTAACGGGTGTACGGTCTGTGTCTCTATTACAGTGTGTACTGACGGGTGTACGGTCTATGTTTCTATTACAGTGTGCACTAACGGGTGTACGGTCTATGTCTCTATTACAGTGTGTACTAACGGGTGTACGATCTATATCTCTATTGCAGTGTGTACTAACGGGTGTACGGTCTATGTTTCTATTACAGTGTGTACTAACGGGTGTACGATCTATATCTCTATTACAGTGTGTACTAACGGGTGTACGGTCTACATCTCTATTACAGTGTGCACTAACGGGTGTACGATCTATATCTCTATTGCAGTGTGTACTAACGGGTGTACTGTCTATGTCTCTATTACAGTGTGCACTAATGGGTGTACGGTCTATATCTCTATTACAGTGTGCACTAACGGGTGTACGGTCTGTGTCTCTATTACAGTGTGTTCTAACGGGTGTACGGTCTATATCTCTAATACAGTGTGCACTAACAGGTGTACGATCTATATCTCTATTGCAGTGTGTACTAACAGGTGTATGGTCGATTACAGTGTGTACTAACGGGTGTACGGTCTATATCTCGATTACGGTGTGTACTAATGGGTGTACGGTCTATATCTCTATTACAGTGTGTACTAACGGGTGTACGATCTATATCTCTATTGCAGTGTGTACTAACAGGTGCATGGTCGATTACAGTGTGTACTAACGGGTGTACGGTCTATATCTCTATTACAGTGTTTACTAACGGGTGTACGGTCGATTACAGTGTGTACTAACGGGTGTACGGTCTATATCTCTATTGCAGTGTGTACTAACGGGTGTATGGTCGATTACAGTGTGTACTAACGGGTGTACGGTTTATATCTCTATTACAGTGTGTACTAACGGGTGTATGGTCGATTACTGTGTGTACTAACGGGTGTACGGTCTGTATCACTATTACAGTGTGTACTAACGGGTGTATGGTCGATTACAATGTGTACTAACGGGTGTACGATCTATGTCTCTATTACAGTGTGTACTAACAGGTGTATGGTCTATACCTCTATTACAGTGTGCACTAACGGGTGTACGATCTATATCTCTATTGCAGTGTGTACTCACAGGTGTATGGTCGATTACAGTGTGTACTAACGGGTGTACGGTCATTATCTCTATTACAGTGTGTACTAACGGGTGTATGGTCGATTACAGTGTGTACTAACGGGTGTACGGTCTATATCTCTATTACATTGTGTACTAACGGGTGTATGGTCGATTACAGTGTGTACTAACGGGTGTACGGTCTATGTCTCTAATACAGTGTGTACTAACGAGTGCACTGTCTATGTCTCTATTACAGTGTGAACTAACGGGTGTACGATCTATATCACTATTGCAGTGTGTACTAACGGGTGTACGGTCTATGTTTCTATTACAGTGTGCACTAACGGGTGTACGATCTATATCTCTATTGCAGTGTGTACTAACGGGTGTATGGTCTATGTCTCTATTACAGTGTGCACTAACGGGTGTACGGTCCATATCTCTATTACAGTGTGCACTAACGGGTGTACGGTCTGTGTCTCTATTACAGTGTGCACTTACGGGTGTACGATCTATATCTCTATTGCAGTGTGTACTAACAGGTGTATGGTCGATTACAGTGTGTACTAACGGGTGTACGGTCTATATCTCTATTACAGTGTGTACTAACCGGTGTATGGTCGATTACAGTGTGTACTAACGGGTGTACGGTCTATATCTCTATTACAGTGTGTACAAACGGGTGTACGGTCTATATCTCTATTACAGTGTGTACTAACGGGTGTACGGTCTATAACTCTATTACAGTGTGTACTAACGGGTGTACGGTCTATATCTCTATTACAGTTTGCACTAATGGGTGTATGGTCTATTACAGTGTGTACTAACAGGTGTATGGTCTGTATCTCTATTACAGTGTGTACTAACGGGTGTATGGTCTCTTACAGTGTGTACTAACGGGGGTACGGTCTATGTCTCTATTACAGTGTGCACTAACGGGTGTACGATCAATATCTCTATTGCAGCGTGTACTAACAGGTGTTCTGTCTATGTCTCTATTACAGTGTGCACTAACGGGTGTACAGTCTATATCTGTATTACAGTGTGCACTAACGGGTGTACGGTCTATAGCTCTATTACAGTGTGCACTAACGGGTGTACGATCTGTATCTCTATTACAGTGTGTACTAACGAGTGTACGGTCTATATCTCTATTACAGTGTGGACTAATTGGTGTATGGTCTATTACAGTGTGTATTAATGGGTGTACGGTCTATATCTCTATTAGAGTGTGTACTAACGTGTGCACGGTCTATATCTCTATTACAGTGTGCACTAACGGGTGTACGGTCTATATCTCTATTACAGTGTGTACTAACAGGTGTACGATCTATATCTCTATTACAGTGTGTACTAACAGGTGTATGGTCGATTACATTGTGTTCTAACGTGTGCACGGTCTATATCTCTATTACAGTGTGCACTAACGGGTGTACGGTCTATATCTCTATTACAGTGTGTACTAACAGGTGTACGATCTATATCTCTATTACAGTGTGTACTAACAGGTGTACGGTCTATATCTCTATTACAGTGTGTACTAACAGGTGTATGGTCGATTACAGTGTGTTCTAACGGGTGTACGGTCTATATCTCTATTACAGTGTGTACTAACGGGTGTACGGTCTATATCTCTATTACAGTGTGTACTAACGGGTGTATGGTCTATATCTCTATTACAGTCTGTACTAACGGGTGTATGGTCTATTACAGTGTGTACTAACGGGTGTACGGTCTATGTCTCTATTACAGTGTGCACTAACGGGTGTACGGTCTATATCTCTATTACAGTGTGCACTAACGGGTGTACGGTCTATATCTCTATTACAGTGTGTGCTAACAGGTGTACGGTCTATGTCTCTATTACAGTGTGCACTAACGGGTGTACGATCTATATCTCTATTGCAGTGTGTACTAACAGGTGTACGGTCTATGTCTCTATTACAGTGTGCACTAACGGGTGTACGATCTATATCTTTATTGCAGTGTGTACTAACAGCTTTATGGTCGATTACAGTGTGTACTCACGGGTGTACGGTCTACATCTCTATTACAGTGTGTACTAACGGGTGTATGGTCGATTACAGTGTGTACTAACGGGGGTACGTTCTATATCTTTATTACAGTATGTACTAACGGGTGTATGGTCGATTACAGTGTGTGCTAACGGGTGTACGGTCTATGTCTCTATTACAGTGTGTACTAACGGGTGTACGGTCTATATCTCTATTACAGTGTGCACTAACGTGTGTATGGTCTATATCTCTATTACAGTGTGTACTAACGGGTGTACGGTCTATATCTCTATTACAGTGTGCACTAATGGGTGTACGATCTATATCTCTATTACAGTGTGTACTAATGGGTGTACGATCTATATCTCTATTACAGTGTGTACTAACAGGTGTATGGTCGATTACAGTGTGTGCTAACGGGTGTATGGTCTATATCTCTATTACAGTGTGCACTAACGGGTGTACGGTCTATATTTCTATTACAGTGTGTACTGACGGGTGTTCGGTCTATATCTCTGCTACAGTGTGTACTAACGGGTGTACGGTCTATATCTCTATTACAGTGTGTACTAACGGGTGTATGGTCTATATCTCTATTACAGTGTGTACTAACGGGTGTGCGGTCTATGTCTCTATTACAGTTTAGACTAACAGGTGTATGGTCGATTACAGTGTGCAGTAACGGGTGTACGATCGATAACCCCATTATTGTGTGTACTAACGGGTGTACGATCTATATCTCTATTGCAGTGTGTACTAACGGGTGTACGGTCTATGTCTCTATTACAGTGTGCACTAACGGGTGTGCGGTCTATATCTCTATTACAGTGTGTACTAACGGTTGTACGGTCTATATCTCTATTACAGTGTGTACTAACGGGTGTACGGTCTATATCTCTATTACAGTGTGTGCTAACGGGTGTACGGTCTATATCTTTATTACAGTGTGTACTAACGGGTGTACGGTCTATATCTCTATTACAGTGTGTACTAACGGGTGTACGGTCTATATCTCTATTACAGTGTGTACTAACGGGTGTACGGTCTATATCTCTATTACAGTGTGTACTAACGGGTGTACGGTCTATAGCTCTATTACAGTGTGTACTAACGGGTGTACGGTCTATGTCTCTATTACAGTGTAGACTAACAGGTGTATGGTCGATTACAGTGTGCACTAACGGGTGTACGATCGATAACAGTGTGCAATAACGGGTTTACGGTGTGTGTCTCTATTACAGTGTGCACTAACGGGTTTACGATCTATATCTCTATTGCAGTGTGTACTAACAGGTGTATGGTCGATTACAGTGTGTACTAACGGGTGTACGGTCTATATCTCTATTACACTGTGTACTAACGGGTGTATGGTCGATTACAGTGTGTACTAACGGGTGTACGGTCTATATCTCTATTACAGTGTGTACTAACGGGTGTATGGTCGATTACAGTGTGTACTAACGGTTGTACTGTCTATGTCTCTATTACAGTGTGTACTAACGAGTGCACGGTCTATGTCTGTATTACAGTGTGCACTAACGGGTGTACAGTCTATATCTCTGTTACAGTGTTCACTAACGGGTGTACGGTCTATATCTCTATTACAGTGTGCACTAACGGGTGTACGGTCTATATTTCTATTACAGTGTGTACTGACGGGTGTTCGGTCTATATCTCTGCTACAGTGTGTACTAACGGGTGTACGGTCTATATCTCTATTACAGTGTGTACTAACGGGTGTATGGTCTATATCTCTATTACAGTGTGTACTAACGGGTGTGCGGTCTATGTCTCTATTACAGTTTAGACTAACAGGTGTATGGTCGATTACAGTGTGCAGTAACGGGTGTACGATCGATAACCCCATTACTGTGTGTACTAACGGGTGTACGATCTATATCTCTATTGCAGTGTGTACTAACGGGTGTACGGTCTATGTCTCTATTACAGTGTGCACTAACGGGTGTGCGGTCTATATCTCTATTACAGTGTGTACTAACGGTTGTACGGTCTATATCTCTATTACAGTGTGTACTAACGGGTGTACGGTCTATATCTCTATTACAGTGTGTGCTAACGGGTGTACGGTCTATATCTTTATTACAGTGTGTACTAACGGGTGTACGGTCTATATCTCTATTACAGTGTGTACTAACGGGTGTACGGTCTATATCTCTATTACAGTGTGTACTAACGGGTGTACGGTCTATATCTCTATTACAGTGTGTACTAACGGGTGTACGGTCTATAGCTCTATTACAGTGTGTACTAACGGGTGTACGGTCTATGTCTCTATTACAGTGTAGACTAACAGGTGTATGGTCGATTACAGTGTGCACTAACGGGTGTACGATCGATAACAGGGTGCAATAACGGGTTTACGGTGTGTGTCTCTATTACAGTGTGCACTAACGGGTTTACGATCTATATCTCTATTGCAGTGTGTACTAATAGGTGTATGGTCGATTACAGTGTGTACTAACGGGTGTACGGTCTATATCTCTATTACAGTGTGTACTAACGGGTGTATGGTCGATTACAGTGTGTACTAACGGGTGTACGGTCTATATCTCTATTACAGTGTGTACTAACGGGTGTATGGTCGATTACAGTGTGTACTAACGGTTGTACTGTCTATGTCTCTATTACAGTGTGTACTAACGAGTGCACGGTCTATGTCTGTATTACAGTGTGCACTAACGGGTGTACAGTCTATATCTCTGTTACAGTGTTCACTAACGGGTGTACGGTCTATGTCTCTATTACAGTGTGCACTATCGTGTGTACGGTCTATATCGCTATTGCAGTGTGCACTAACGGGTGTACGGTCTATGGCTCTATTACAGTGTGCACTAACGAGTGTACGGTCTATGTCTCTATTACAGTGTGCACTAACGCGTTTACAGTCTATGTCTCTATTACAGTGTGCACTAACGGGTGTATGGTCTATATATCTATTCCAGTGTGCACTAACGGGTGTACGGTCTATAACTCTATTACAGGGTGCACTAACGGGTGTACGGTCTATATCTCTATTACAGGGTGCACTAACGGGTGTACGGTCTGTGTCTCTATTACAGTGTGCACTAACGGGTGTACGGTCTATATATCTATTACAGTGTGCACTAACGGGTGTACGGTCTATATCTCTATTACAGTGTGTACTAACGGGTGTATGGTCTACATCTCTATTACAGTGTGCACTAACGGGTGTACGATCTATATCTCTATTGCAGTGTGTACTAACGGGTGTACTGTCTATGTCTCTATTACAGTGTGCACTAATGGGTGTACGGTCTATATCTCTATTACAGTGTGCACTAACGGGTGTACGGTCTGTGTCTCTATTACAGTGTGTTCTAACGGGTGTACGGTCTATATCTCTAATACAGTGTGCACTAACAGGTGTACGATCTATATCTCTATTGCAGTGTGTACTAACAGGTGTATGGTCGATTACAGTGTGTACTAACGGGTGTACGGTCTATATCTCGATTACGGTGTGTACTAACGGGTGTACGGTCTATATCTCTATTACAGTGTGTACTAACGGGTGTACGATCTATATCTCTATTGCAGTGTGTACTAACAGGTGCATGGTCGATTACAGTGTGTACTAACGGGTGTACGGTCTATATCTCTATTACAGTGTTTACTAACGGGTGTACGGTCGATTACAGTGTGTACTAACGGGTGTACGGTCTATATCTCTATTGCAGTGTGTACTAACGGGTGTATGGTCGATTACAGTGTGTACTAACGGGTGTACGGTTTATATCTCTATTACAGTGTGTACTAACGGGTGTATGGTCGATTACTGTGTGTACTAACGGGTGTACGGTCTGTATCTCTATTACAGTGTGTACTAACGGGTGTATGGTCGATTACAATGTGTACGAACGGGTGTACGATCTATGTCTCTATTACAGTGTGTACTAACAGGTGTATGGTCTATACCTCTATTACAGTGTGCACTAACGGGTGTACGATCTATATCTCTATTGCAGTGTGTACTCACAGGTGTATGGTCGATTACAGCGTGTACTAACGGGTGTACGGTCATTATCTCTATTACAGTGTGTACTAACGGGTGTATGGTCGATTACAGTGTGTACTAACGGGTGTACGGTCTATATCTCTATTACATTGTGTACTAACGGGTGTATGGTCGATTACAGTGTGTACTAACGGGTGTACGGTCTATGTCTCTATTATAGTGTGTACTAACGAGTGCACTGTCTATGTCTCTATTACAGTGTGCACTAACGGGTGTACGGCCTATATCGCTATTGCAGTGTGTACTAACGGGTGTATCGTCTATGTCTCTATTACAGTGTGCACTAACGGGTGTACGGTCCATATCTCTATTACAGTGTGCACTAACGGGTGTACGGTCTGTGTCTCTATTACAGTGTGCACTTACGGGTGTACGATCTATATCTCTATTGCAGTGTGTACTAACAGGTGTATGGTCGATTACAGTGTGTACTAACGGGTGTACGGTCTATATCTCTATTACAGTGTGTACTAACCGGTGTATGGTCGATTACAGTGTGTACTAACGGGTGTACGGTCTATATCTCTATTACAGTGTGTACAAACGGGTGTACGGTCTATATCTCTATTACAGTGTGTACTAACGGGTGTACGGTCTATATCTCTATTATAGTGTGTACTAACGGGTGTACGGTCTATATCTCTATTACAGTTTGCACTAATGGGTGTATGGTCTATTACAGTGTGTACTAACAGGTGTATGGTCTGTATCTCTATTACAGTGTGTACTAACGGGTGTATGGTCTATTACAGTGTGTACTAACGGGGGTACGGTCTATGTCTCTATTACAGTGTGCACTAACGGGTGTACGATCAATATCTCTATTGCAGTGTGTACTAACAGGTGTTCTGTCTATGTCTCTATTACAGTGTGCACTAACGGGTGTACAGTCTATATCTGTATTACAGTGTGCACTAACGGGTGTACGGTCTATAGCTCTATTACAGTGTGCACTAACGGGTGTACGATCTGTATCTCTATTACAGTGTGTACTAACGAGTGTACGGTCTATATCTCTATTACAGTGTGGACTAATTGGTGTATGGTCTATTACAGTGTGTACTAACGTGTGCACGGTCTATATCTCTATTACAGTGTGCACTAACGGGTGTACGGTCTATATCTCTATTACAGTGTGTACTAACAGGTGTACGATCTATATCTCTATTACAGTGTGTACTAACAGGTGTACGATCTATATCTCTATTACAGTGTGTACTAACAGGTGTATGGTCGATTACATTGTGTTCTAACGGGTGTACGGTCTATATCTCTATTACAGTGTGTACCAACGGGTGTACGGTCTATATCTCTATTACAGTGTGTACTAACGTGTGCACGGTCTATATCTCTATTACAGTGTGCACTAACGGGTGTACGGTCTATATCTCTATTACAGTGTGTACTAACAGGTGTACGATCTATATCTCTATTACAGTGTGTACTAACAGGTGCACGGTCTATATCTCTATTACAGTGTGTACTATCAGGTGTATGGTCGATTACAGTGTGTTCTAACGGGTGTACGGTCTATATCTCTATTACAGTGTGTACTAACGGGTGTACGGTCTATATCTCTATTACAGTGTGTACTAACGGGTGTATGGTCTATATCTCTATTACAGTCTGTACTAACGGGTGTATGGTCTATTACAGTGTGTACTAACGGGTGTACGGTCTATGTCTCTATTACAGTGTGCACTAACGGGTGTACGGTCTATATCTCTATTACAGTGTGCACTAACGGGTGTACGGTCTATATCTCTATTACAGTGTGTGCTAACAGGTGTACGGTCTATGTCTCTATTACAGTGTGCACTAACGGGTGTACGGCCTATATCTCTATTACAGTGTGCACTAACGGGTGTACGGTCTATATCTCTATTACAGTGTGTGCTAACAGGTGTACGGTCTATGTCTCTATTACAGTGTGCACTAACGGGTGTACGATCTATATCTTTATTGCAGTGTGTACTGACAGCTTTATGGTCGATTACAGTGTGTACTCACGGGTGTACGGTCTACATCTCTATTACAGTGTGTACTAACGGGTGTATGGTCGATTACAGTGTGTACTAACGGGGGTACGTTCTATATCTTTATTACAGTATGTACTAACGGGTGTATGGTCGATTACAGTGTGTACTAACGGGTGTACGGTCTATGTCTCTATTACAGTGTGTACTAACGGGTGTACGGTCTATATCTCTATTACAGTGTGCACTAACGTGTGTATGGTCTATATCTCTATTACAGTGTGTACTAACGGGTGTACGGTCTATATCTCTATTACAGTGTGCACTAATGGGTGTACGATCTATATCTCTATTACAGTGTGTACTAATGGGTGTACGATCTATATCTCTATTACAGTGTGCACTAACAGGTGTATGGTCGATTACAGTGTGTGCTAACGGGTGTATGGTCTATATCTCAATTACAGTGTGCACTAATGGGTGTACGGTCTATATCTCTATTACAGTGTGCACTAATGGGTGTACGGTCTATATCTCTATTACAGTGTGTACTAACGGGTGTACGGTCTATGTTTCTATTACAGTGTGCACTAACGGGTGTACGGTCTATATTTCTATTACAGTGTGTACTGACGGGTGTTCGGTCTATATCTCTGCTACAGTGTGTACTAACGGGTGTACGGTCTATATCTCTATTACAGTGTGTACTAACGGGTGTATGGTCTATATCTCTATTACAGTGTGTACTAACGGGTGTGCGGTCTATGTCTCTATTACAGTTTAGACTAACAGGTGTATGGTCGATTACAGTGTGCAGTAACGGGTGTACGATCGATAACCCCATTACTGTGTGTACTAACGGCTGTACGATCTATATCTCTATTGCAGTGTGTACTAACGGGTGTACGGTCTATGTTTCTATTACAGTGTGTACTAACGGGTGTACGGTCTATATCTCTATTACAGTGTGTACTAACGGGTGTACGGTCTATATCTCTATTACAGTGTGTGCTAACGGGTGTATGGTCTATATCTCAATTACAGTGTGCACTAATGGGTGTACGGTCTATATCTCTATTACAGTGTGCACTAATGGGTGTACGGTCTATATCTCTATTACAGTGTGTACTAACGGGTGTACGGTCTATGTTTCTATTACAGTGTGCACTAACGGGTGTACGGTCTATATTTCTATTACAGTGTGTACTGACGGGTGTTCGGTCTATATCTCTGCTACAGTGTGTACTAACGGGTGTACGGTCTATATCTCTATTACAGTGTGTACTAACGGGTGTATGGTCTATATCTCTATTACAGTGTGTACTAACGGGTGTGCGGTCTATGTCTCTATTACAGTTTAGACTAACAGGTGTATGGTCGATTACAGTGTGCAGTAACGGGTGTACGATCGATAACCCCATTACAGTGTGTACTAACGGGTGTACGATCTATATCTCTATTGCAGTGTGTACTAACGGGTGTACGGTCTATGTTTCTATTACAGTGTGCACTAACGGGTGTACGATCTATATCTCTATTGCAGTGTGTACTAACGGGTGTACGGTCTATGTCTCTATTACAGTGTGCACTAACGGGTGTGCGGTCTATATCTCTTTTACAGTGTGTACTAACGGTTGTACGGTCTATATCTCTATTACAGTGTGTACTAACGGGTGTACGGTCTATATCTCTATTACAGTGTGTACTAACGGGTGTACGGTCTATATCTTTATTACAGTGTGTACTAACGGGTGTACGGTCTATATCTCTATTACAGTGTGTACTAACGGGTGTACGGTCTATATCTCTATTACAGTGTGTACTAACGGGTGTATGGTCTATATCTCTATTACAGTGTGTACTAACGGGTGTACGGTCTATAGCTCTATTACAGTGTGTACTAACGGGTGTACGGTCTATGTCTCTATTACAGTGTAGACTAACAGGTGTATGGTCGATTACAGTGTGCACTAACGGGTGTACGATCGATAACAGTGTGCAATAACGGGTTTACGGTGTGTGTCTCTATTACAGTGTGCACTAACGGGTTTACGATCTATATCTCTATTGCAGTGTGTACTAACAGGTGTATGGTCGATTACAGTGTGTACTAACGGGTGTACGGTCTATATCTCTATTACAGTGTGTACTAACGGGTGTATGGTCGATTACAGTGTGTACTAACGGGTGTACGGTCTATATCTCTATTACAGTGTGTACTAACGGGTGTATGGTCGATTACAGTGTGTACTAACGGTTGTACTGTCTATGTCTCTATTACAGTGTGTACTAACGAGTGCACGGTCTATGTCTGTATTACAGTGTGCACTAACGGGTGTACAGTCTATATCTCTGTTACAGTGTTCACTAACGGGTGTACGGTTTATGTCTCTATTACAGTGTGCACTATCGTGTGTACGGTCTATATCGCTATTGCAGTGTGCACTAACGGGTGTACGGTCTATGTCTCTATTACAGTGTGCACTAACGAGTGTACGGTCTATGTCTCTATTACAGTGTGCACTAACGCGTTTACGGTCTATGTCTCTATTACAGTGTGCACTAACGGGTGTACGGTCTATATCTCTATTACAGTGTGCACTAACGGGTGTACGATCTATAGCTCTATTACAGGGTGCACTAACGGGTGTACGGTCTATATCTCTATTACAGGGTGCACTAACGGGTGTACGGTCTGTGTCTCTATTACAGTGTGCACTAATGGGTGTACGGTCTATATATCTATTACAGTGTGCACTAACGGGTGTACGGTCTATATCTCTATTACAGTGTGCACTAACGGGTGTACGGTCTATATCTCTATTACAGTGTGCACTAACGGGTGTACGGTCTATATCTCTATTACAGTGTGCACTAACGGGTGTACGGTCTATATCTCTATTACAGTGTGTACTAACGGGTGTACGGTCTATATCTCTATTACAGTGTGTACTAACGGGTGTACGGTCTATATCTCTATTACAGTGTGTACTAACGGGTGTACGGTCTATATCTCTATTACAGTGTGTACTAACGGGTGTACGGTCTATAGCTCTATTACAGTGTGTACTGACGGGTGTACGGTCTATGTCTCTATTACAGTGTAGACTAACAGCTGTATGGTCGATTACAGTGTGCACTAACGGGTGTACGATCGATAACAGTGTGCACTAACGGGTGTACGGTGTGTGTCTCTATTACAGTGTGCACTAACAGGTTTACGATCTATATCTCTATTGCAGTGTGTACTAACAGGTGTATGGTCGATTACAGTGTGTACTAACGGGTGTACGGTCTATATCTCTATTACAGTGTGTATTAACGGGTGTATGGTCGATTACAGTGTGTACTAACGGGTGTACGGTCTATATCTCTATTACAGTGTGTACTAACGGGTGTATTGTCGATTACAGTGTGTACTAACGGGTGTACGGTCTATGTCTCTATTACAGTGTGTACTAACGTGTGCACGGTCTATGTCTGTATTACAGTGTGCACTAACGGGTCTACAGTCTATATCTCTATTACAGTGTGCACTAACGGGTGTACGGTCTATATCTCTATTACAGTGTGCACTATCGTGTGTACGGTCTATATTGCTATTGCAGTGTGCACTAACGGGTGTACGGTCTATGTCTCTATTACAGTGTGCACTAACGAGTGTACGGTCTATGTCTCTATTACAGTGTGCACTAACGCGTGTACAGTCTATGTCTCTATTACAGTGTGCACTAACGGGTGTACGGCCTATATCTCTATTACAGTGTGCACTAACGGGTGTACGGTCTATGTCTCTATTACAGTGTGTCCTAATGGGTGTACGGTCTATGTCTCTATTACAGTGTGCACTAACGGGTGTACGGTCTATATCTCTATTACAGTGTGCACTAACGGGTGTACGGTCTATAGCTCTATTACAGGGTGCACTAACGGGTGTACGGTCTATATCTCTATTACAGGGTGCACTAACGGGTGTACGGTCTGTGTCTCTATTACAGTGTGCACTAACGGGTGTACGGTCTGTATCTCTATTACAGTGTGCACTAACGGGTGTACGGTCTATATCTCTATTACAGTGTGCACTAATGGGTGTATTTTCTATATCTCTATTACAGTGTGCACTAACGGGTGTACGGTCTATATCTCTATTACAGTGTGCACTAACGGGTGTACGGTCTATATCTCTATTACAGTGTGCACTAACGGTTGTACGGTCTATTACAGTGTGCACTAACGGGCGTACGGTCTATATCTCTATTACAGGGTGCACTAACGGGTGTACGGTCTATATCTCTATTACAGGGTGCACTAACGGGTGTACGGTCTGTGTCTCTATTACAGTGTGTACTAACGGGTGTACGGTCTATATCTCTATTACAGTGTGCACTAACGGGTGTACGGTCTCTCTCTATTACAGTGTGCACTAACGGGTGTACGGTCTATATCTCTATTACAGTGTGCACTAACGGGTGTACAGTCTATATCTCTATTACAGTGTGCACTAACGGGTGTACGGTCTATATCTCTATTACAGTGTGCACTAACGGGTGTACGGTCTATTACAGTGTGCACTAACGGGTATACGGTCTATATCTCTATTACAGTGTGTACTAACGGGTGTACGGTCTATAACTCTATTACAGTGTGTACTAACGGATGTATGGTCTATTACAGTGTGTACTAACGGGTGTACAGTCTATGTCTCTATTACAGTGTGTACTAACGGGTGTACGGTCTATATCTCTATTACAGTGTGCACTAATGGGTGTACGGTCTATATCTCTATTGCAGTGTACACTAACGGGTGTACGGTCTATAACTCTATTACAGTGTGCACTAACGGGTGTACGGTCTATTTCTCTATTACAATGTGTACTAACGGGTCTACGGTCTATGTCTCTATTATAGTGTGTACTAACGGGTGTACGATCTATATCTCTATTACAGTGTGTACTAACGGGAGTACGGTCTATTACTGTGTGCACTAACGGGTGTACGGTCTATATCTCTATTACAGTGTGTACTAACGGGTGTACATTCTATGTCTCTATTACAGTGTGCACTAACGGGTGACGGTCTATATCTCTATTACCGTGTGTACTAACGGGTGTACGGTCTATTACAGTGTGTACTAACGGGTGTACGGTCTATATCTCTATTACAGTGTGTACTAACGGGTGTACGGTCTATTACAGTGTGTACGAACGTGTGTACGGTCTATTACAGTGTGCACTAACGGATGTACGGTCTATATCTCTATTACAGTGTGTTCTAACGGGTGTACGGTCTATGTCTCTATTACCGTGTGCACTAACGGGTGTACGATCTATATCTCTATTACAGTGTGTACTAACGGGTGTATGGTCTATATCACTATTACAGTGTGTACTAACGTGTGTACGGTCTATATCACTATTACAGTGTGTACTAACGTGTGTACGGTCTATATCTCTATTACAGTGTGTACTAACGTGTGTACGGTCTATATCACTATTACAGTGTGCACTAACGTGTGTACGGTCTATAGCTCTATTACAGTGTGCACTAATGGGTGTACGATCTATATCTCTATTACAGTGTGTACTAATGGGTGTACGATCTATATCTCTATTACAGTGTGTACTAACAGGTGTATGGTCGATTACAGTGTGTGCTAACGGGTGTATGGTCTATATCTCAATTACAGTGTGCACTAATGGGTGTACGGTCTATATCTCTACTACAGTGTGCACTAATGGGTGTACGGTCTATATCTCTATTACAGTGTGTACTAACGGGTGTACGGTCTATGTTTCTATTACAGTGTGCACTAACGGGTGTACGGTCTATATTTCTATTACAGTGTGTACTGACGGGTGTTCGGTCTATATCTCTGCTACAGTGTGTACTAACGGGTGTACGGTCTATATCTCTATTACAGTGTGTACTAACGGGTGTATGGTCTATATCTCTATTACAGTGTGTACTAACGGGTGTGCGGTCTATGTCTCTATTACAGTTTAGACTAACAGGTGTATGGTCGATTACAGTGTGCAGTAACGGGTGTACGATCGATAACCCCATTACTGTGTGTACTAACGGCTGTACGATCTATATCTCTATTGCAGTGTGTACTAACGGGTGTACGGTCTATGTTTCTATTACAGTGTGTACTAACGGGTGTACGGTCTATATCTCTATTACAGTGTGTACTAACGGGTGTACGGTCTATATCTCTATTACAGTGTGTGCTAACGGGTGTATGGTCTATATCTCAATTACAGTGTGCACTAATGGGTGTACGGTCTATATCTCTATTACAGTGTGCACTAATGGGTGTACGGTCTATATCTCTATTACAGTGTGTACTAACGGGTATACGGTCTATGTTTCTATTACAGTGTGCACTAACGGGTGTATGGTCTATGTTTCTATTACAGTGTGTACTGACGGGTGTTCGGTCTATATCTCTGCTACAGTGTGTACTAACGGGTGTACGGTCTATATCTCTATTACAGTGTGTACTAACGGGTGTATGGTCTATATCTCTATTACAGTGTGTACTAACGGGTGTGCGGTCTATGTCTCTATTACAGTTTAGACTAACAGGTGTATGGTCGATTACAGTGTGCAGTAACGGGTGTACGATCGATAACCCCATTACTGTGTGTACTAACGGGTGTACGATCTATATCTCTATTGCAGTGTGTACTAACGGGTGTACGTTCTATGTTTCTATTACAGTGTGCACTAACGGGTGTACGATCTATATCTCTATTGCAGTGTGTACTAACGGGTGTACGGTCTATGTCTCTATTACAGTGTGCACTAACGGGTGTGCGGTCTATATCTCTTTTACAGTGTGTACTAACGGTTGTACGGTCTATATCTCTATTACAGTGTGTACTAACGGGTGTACGGTCTATATCTCTATTACAGTGTGTACTAACGGGTGTACGGTCTATATCTTTATTACAGTGTGTACTAACGGGTGTACGGTCTATATCTCTATTACAGTGTGTACTAACGGGTGTACGGTCTATATCTCTATTACAGTGTGTACTAACGGGTGTACGGTCTATATCTCTATTACAGTGTGTACTAACGGGTGTACGGTCTATAGCTCTATTACAGTGTGTACTAACGGGTGTACGGTCTATGTCTCTATTACAGTGTAGACTAACAGGTGTATGGTCGATTACAGTGTGCACTAACGGGTGTACGATCGATAACAGTGTGCAATAACGGGTTTACGGTGTGTGTCTCTATTACAGTGTGCACTAACGGGTTTACGATCTATATCTCTATTGCAGTGTGTACTAACAGGTGTATGGTCGATTACAGTGTGTACTAACGGGTGTACGGTCTATATCTCTATTACAGTGTGTACTAACGGGTGTATGGTCGATTACAGTGTGTACTAACGGGTGTACGGTCTATATCTCTATTACAGTGTGTACTAACGGGTGTATGGTCGATTACAGTGTGTACTAACGGTTGTACTGTCTATGTCTCTATTACAGTGTGTACTAACGAGTGCACGGTCTATGTCTGTATTACAGTGTGCACTAACGGGTGTACAGTCTATATCTCTGTTACAGTGTTCACTAACGGGTGTACGGTCTATGTCTCTATTACAGTGTGCACTATCGTGTGTACGGTCTATATCGCTATTGCAGTGTGCACTAACGGGTGTACGGTCTATGTCTCTATTACAGTGTGCACTAACGAGTGTACGGTCTATGTCTCTATTACAGTGTGCACTAACGCGTTTACGGTCTATGTCTCTATTACAGTGTGCACTAACGGGTGTACGGTCTATATCTCTATTACAGTGTGCACTAACGGGTGTACAGTCTATAGCTCTATTACAGGGTGCACTAACGGGTGTACGGTCTATATCTCTATTACAGGGTGCACTAACGGGTGTACGGTCTGTGTCTCTATTACAGTGTGCACTAACGGGTGTACGGTCTATATATCTATTACAGTGTGCACTAACGGGTGTACGGTCTATATCTCTATTACAGTGTGCACTAACGGGTGTACGGTCTATATCTCTATTACAGTGTGCACTAACGGGTGTACGGTCTATATCTCTATTACAGTGTGCACTAACGGGTGTACGGTCTATATCTCTATTACAGTGTGTACTAACGGGTGTACGGTCTATATCTCTATTACAGTGTGTACTAACGGGTGTACGGTCTATATCTCTATTACAGTGTGTACTAACGGGTGTACGGTCTATATCTCTATTACAGTGTGTACTAACGGGTGTACGGTCTATAGCTCTATTACAGTGTGTACTGACGGGTGTACGGTCTATGTCTCTATTACAGTGTAGACTAACAGCTGTATGGTCGATTACAGTGTGCACTAACGGGTGTACGATCGATAACAGTGTGCACTAACGGGTGTACGGTGTGTGTCTCTATTACAGTGTGCACTAACAGGTTTACGATCTATATCTCTATTGCAGTGTGTACTAACAGGTGTATGGTCGATTACAGTGTGTACTAACGGGTGTACGGTCTATATCTCTATTACAGTGTGTATTAACGGGTGTATGGTCGATTACAGTGTGTACTAACGGGTGTACGGTCTATATCTCTATTACAGTGTGTACTAACGGGTGTATTGTCGATTACAGTGTGTACTAACGGGTGTACGGTCTATGTCTCTATTACAGTGTGTACTAACGAGTGCACGGTCTATGTCTGTATTACAGTGTGCACTAACGGGTGTACAGTCTATATCTCTCTTACAGTGTGCACTAACGGGTGTACGGTCTATATCTCTATTACAGTGTGCACTATCGTGTGTACGGTCTATATTGCTATTGCAGTGTGCACTAACGGGTGTACGGTCTATGTCTCTATTACAGTGTGCACTAACGAGTGTACGGTCTATGTCTCTATTACAGTGTGCACTAACGCGTGTACAGTCTATGTCTCTATTACAGTGTGCACTAACGGGTGTACGGCCTATATCTCTATTACAGTGTGCACTAACGGGTGTACGGTCTATGTCTCTATTACAGTGTGTCCTAATGGGTGTACGGTCTATGTCTCTATTACAGTGTGCACTAACGGGTGTACGGTCTATATCTCTATTACAGTGTGCACTAACGGGTGTACGGTCTATAGCTCAATTACAGGGTGCACTAACGTGTGTACGGTCTATATCTCTATTACAGGGTGCACTAACGGGTGTACGGTCTGTGTCTCTATTACAGTGTGCACTAACGGGTGTACGGTCTGTATCTCTATTACAGTGTGCACTAACGGGTGTACGGTCTATATCTCTATTACAGTGTGCACTAATGGGTGTATTTTCTATATCTCTATTACAGTGTGCACTAACGGGTGTACGGTCTATATCTCTATTACAGTGTGCACTAACGGGTGTACGGTCTATATCTCTATTACAGTGTGCACTAACGGTTGTACGGTCTATTACAGTGTGCACTAACGGGTGTACGGTCTATATCTCTATTACAGGGTGCACTAACGGGTGTACGGTCTATATCTCTATTACAGGGTGCACTAACGGGTGTACGGTCTGTGTCTCTATTACAGTGTGTACTAACGGGTGTACGGTCTATATCTCTATTACAGTGTGCACTAACGGGTGTACGGTCTCTCTCTATTACAGTGTGCACTAACGGGTGTACGGTCTATATCTCTATTACAGTGTGCACTAACGGGTGTACAGTCTATATCTCTATTACAGTGTGCACTAACGGGTGTACGGTCTATATCTCTATTACAGTGTGCACTAACGGGTGTACGGTCTATTACAGTGTGCACTAACGGGTATACGGTCTATATCTCTATTACAGTGTGTACTAACGGGTGTACGGTCTATAACTCTATTACAGTGTGTACTAACGGATGTATGGTCTATTACAGTGTGTACTAACGGGTGTACAGTCTATGTCTCTATTACAGTGTGTACTAACGGGTGTACCGTCTATATCTCTATTACAGTGTGCACTAATGGGTGTACGGTCTATATCTCTATTGCAGTGTACACTAACGGGTGTACGGTCTATAACTCTATTACAGTGTGCACTAACGGGTGTACGGTCTATTTCTCTATTACAATGTGTACTAACGGGTGTACGGTCTATGTCTCTATTACAGTGTGTACTAACGGGTGTACGATCTATATCTCTATTACAGTGTGTACTAACGGGAGTACGGTCTATTACTGTGTGCACTAACGGGTGTTCGGTCTATATCTCTGCTACAGTGTGTACTAACGGGTGTACGGTCTATATCTCTATTACAGTGTGTACTAACGGGTGTATGGTCTATATCTCTATTACAGTGTGTACTAACGGGTGTGCGGTCTATGTCTCTATTACAGTTTAGACTAACAGGTGTATGGTCGATTACAGTGTGCAGTAACGGGTGTACGATCGATAACCCCATTACTGTGTGTACTAACGGGTGTACGATCTATATCTCTATTGCAGTGTGTACTAACGGGTGTACGTTCTATGTTTCTATTACAGTGTGCACTAACGGGTGTACGATCTATATCTCTATTGCAGTGTGTACTAACGGGTGTACGGTCTATGTCTCTATTAAAGTGTGCACTAACGGGTGTGCGGTCTATATCTCTTTTACAGTGTGTACTAACGGTTGTACGGTCTATATCTCTATTACAGTGTGTACTAACGGGTGTACGGTCTATATCTCTATTACAGTGTGTACTAACGGGTGTACGGTCTATATCTTTATTACAGTGTGTACTAACGGGTGTACGGTCTATATCTCTATTACAGTGTGTACTAACGGGTGTACGGTCTATATCTCTATTACAGTGTGTACTAACGGGTGTACGGTCTATATCTCTATTACAGTGTGTACTAACGGGTGTACGGTCTATAGCTCTATTACAGTGTGTACTAACGGGTGTACGGTCTATGTCTCTATTACAGTGTAGACTAACAGGTGTATGGTCGATTACAGTGTGCACTAACGGGTGTACGATCGATAACAGTGTGCAATAACGGGTTTACGGTGTGTGTCTCTATTACAGTGTGCACTAACGGGTTTACGATCTATATCTCTATTGCAGTGTGTACTAACAGGTGTATGGTCGATTACAGTGTGTACTAACGGGTGTACGGTCTATATCTCTATTACAGTGTGTACTAACGGGTGTATGGTCGATTACAGTGTGTACTAACGGGTGTACGGTCTATATCTCTATTACAGTGTGTACTAACGGGTGTATGGTCGATTACAGTGTGTACTAACGGTTGTACTGTCTATGTCTCTATTACAGTGTGTACTAACGAGTGCACGGTCTATGTCTGTATTACAGTGTGCACTAACGGGTGTACAGTCTATATCTCTGTTACAGTGTTCACTAACGGGTGTACGGTCTATGTCTCTATTACAGTGTGCACTATCGTGTGTACGGTCTATATCGCTATTGCAGTGTGCACTAACGGGTGTACGGTCTATGTCTCTATTACAGTGTGCACTAACGAGTGTACGGTCTATGTCTCTATTACAGTGTGCACTAACGCGTTTACGGTCTATGTCTCTATTACAGTGTGCACTAACGGGTGTACGGTCTATATCTCTATTACAGTGTGCACTAACGGGTGTACAGTCTATAGCTCTATTACAGGGTGCACTAACGGGTGTACGGTCTATATCTCTATTACAGGGTGCACTAACGGGTGTACGGTCTGTGTCTCTATTACAGTGTGCACTAACGGGTGTACGGTCTATATATCTATTACAGTGTGCACTAACGGGTGTACGGTCTATATCTCTATTACAGTGTGCACTAACGGGTGTACGGTCTATATCTCTATTACAGTGTGCACTAACGGGTGTACGGTCTATATCTCTATTACAGTGTGCACTAACGGGTGTACGGTCTATATCTCTATTACAGTGTGTACTAACAGGTGTACGGTCTATATCTCTATTACAGTGTGTACTAACGGGTGTACGGTCTATATCTCTATTACAGTGTGTACTAACGGGTGTACGGTCTATATCTCTATTACAGTGTGTACTAACGGGTGTACGGTCTATAGCTCTATTACAGTGTGTACTGACGGGTGTACGGTCTATGTCTCTATTACAGTGTAGACTAACAGCTGTATGGTCGATTACAGTGTGCACTAACGGGTGTACGATCGATAACAGTGTGCACTAACGGGTGTACGGTGTGTGTCTCTATTACAGTGTGCACTAACAGGTTTACGATCTATATCTCTATTGCAGTGTGTACTAACAGGTGTATGGTCGATTACAGTGTGTACTAACGGGTGTACGGTCTATATCTCTATTACAGTGTGTATTAACGGGTGTATGGTCGATTACAGTGTGTACTAACGGGTGTACGGTCTATATCTCTATTACAGTGTGTACTAACGGGTGTATTGTCGATTACAGTGTGTACTAACGGGTGTACGGTCTATGTCTCTATTACAGTGTGTACTAACGAGTGCACGGTCTATGTCTGTATTACAGTGTGCACTAACGGGTGTACAGTCTATATCTCTCTTACAGTGTGCACTAACGGGTGTACGGTCTATATCTCTATTACAGTGTGCACTATCGTGTGTACGGTCTATATTGCTATTGCAGTGTGCACTAACGGGTGTACGGTCTATGTCTCTATTACAGTGTGCACTAACGAGTGTACGGTCTATGTCTCTATTACAGTGTGCACTAACGCGTGTACAGTCTATGTCTCTATTACAGTGTGCACTAACGGGTGTACGGCCTATATCTCTATTACAGTGTGCACTAACGGGTGTACGGTCTATGTCTCTATTACAGTGTGTCCTAATGGGTGTACGGTCTATGTCTCTATTACAGTGTGCACTAACGGGTGTACGGTCTATATCTCTATTACAGTGTGCACTAACGGGTGTACGGTCTATAGCTCAATTACAGGGTGCACTAACGGGTGTACGGTCTATATCTCTATTACAGGGTGCACTAACGGGTGTACGGTCTGTGTCTCTATTACAGTGTGCACTAACGGGTGTACGGTCTGTATCTCTATTACAGTGTGCACTAACGGGTGTACGGTCTATATCTCTATTACAGTGTGCACTAATGGGTGTATTTTCTATATCTCTATTACAGTGTGCACTAACGGGTGTACGGTCTATATCTCTATTACAGTGTGCACTAACGGGTGTACGGTCTATATCTCTATTACAGTGTGCACTAACGGTTGTACGGTCTATTACAGTGTGCACTAACGGGTGTACGGTCTATATCTCTATTACAGGGTGCACTAACGGGTGTACGGTCTATATCTCTATTACAGGGTGCACTAACGGGTGTACGGTCTGTGTCTCTATTACAGTGTGTACTAACGGGTGTACGGTCTATATCTCTATTACAGTGTGCACTAACGGGTGTACGGTCTCTCTCTATTACAGTGTGCACTAACGGGTGTACGGTCTATATCTCTATTACAGTGTGCACTAACGGGTGTACAGTCTATATCTCTATTACAGTGTGCACTAACGGGTGTACGGTCTATATCTCTATTACAGTGTGCACTAACGGGTGTACGGTCTATTACAGTGTGCACTAACGGGTATACGGTCTATATCTCTATTACAGTGTGTACTAACGGGTGTACGGTCTATAACTCTATTACAGTGTGTACTAACGGATGTATGGTCTATTACAGTGTGTACTAACGGGTGTACAGTCTATGTCTCTATTACAGTGTGTACTAACGGGTGTACCGTCTATATCTCTATTACAGTGTGCACTAATGGGTGTACGGTCTATATCTCTATTGCAGTGTACACTAACGGGTGTACGGTCTATAACTCTATTACAGTGTGCACTAACGGGTGTACGGTCTATTTCTCTATTACAATGTGTACTAACGGGTGTACGGTCTATGTCTCTATTACAGTGTGTACTAACGGGTGTACGATCTATATCTCTATTACAGTGTGTACTAACGGGAGTACGGTCTATTACTGTGTGCACTAACGGGTGTACGGTCTATATCTCTATTACAGTGTGTACTAACGGGTGTACGTTCTATGTCTCTATTACAGTGTGCACTAACGGGTGACGGTCTATATCTCTATTACCGTGTGTACTAACGGGTGTACGGTCTATTACAGTGTGTACTAACGGGTGTACGGTCTATATCTCTATTACAGTGTGTACTAACGGGTGTACGGTCTATTACAGTGTGTACTAACGTGTGTACGGTCTATTACAGTGTGCACTAACGGATGTACGGTCTATATCTCTATTACAGTGTGTTCTAACGGGTGTACGGTCTATGTCTCTATTACCGTGTGCACTAACGGGTGTACGGTCTATATCTCTATTACAGTGTGTACTAACGGGTGTACGGTCTATATCACTATTACAGTGTGTACTAACGTGTGTACGGTCTATATCACTATTACAGTGTGTACTAACGTGTGTACGGTCTATATCACTATTACAGTGTGTACTAACGTGTGTACGGTCTATATCACTATTACAGTGTGTACTAACGTGTGTACGGTCTATATCACTATTACAGTGTGCACTAACGTGTGTACGGTCTATATCACTATTACAGTGTGTACTAACGTGTGTACGTCTATTACAGTGTGTACTAACGGGTGTACGGTCTATATCACTATTACAGTGTGTACTAACGGGTGTACGGTCTATATCACTATTACAGTGTGTACTAACGTGTGTACGGTCTATATCACTATTACAGTGTGTACTAACGGGTGTACGGTCTATATCACTATTACAGTGTGTACTAACGTGTGTACGGTCTATATCACTATTACAGTGTGTACTAACGTGTGTACGGTCTATATCACTATTACAGTGTGTACTAACGGGTGTACGGTCTATATCTCTATTACAGTGTGCACTAACGGGTGTACGGTCTATATCTCTATTACAGTGTGTACTAACGGGTGTACGGTCTATATCTCTATTGCAGTGTGTACTAACGTGTGTACGGTCTATTACAGTGTGTACTAACGGGTGTACGGTCTATATCACTATTACAGTGTGTACTAACGGGTGTACGGTCTATATCTCTATTACAGTGTGTACTAACGGGTGTATGGTCTATATCTCTATTACAGTGTGTACTAACGGGTGTACGGTCTATATCTCTATTACAGTGTGTACTAACGGGTGTACGGTCTATATCTCTATTACAGTGTGTACTAACGGGTGTACGGTCTATATCTCTATTACAGTGTGTACTAACGGGTGTACGGTCTATATCTCTATTACAGTGTGTACTAACGGGTGTACGGTCTATATCACTATTACAGTGTGTACTAACGGGTGTACGGTCTATATCACTATTACAGTGTGCACTAACGGGTGTACGGTCTATATCTCTATTACAGTGTGTACTAACGGGTGTACGGTCTATATCACTATTACAGTGTGTATTAACGGGTGTACGGTCTATATCACTATTACAGTGTGCACTAACGGGTGTACGGTCTATATCACTATTACAGTGTGTACTAACGGGTGTACGGTCTATATCACTATTACAGTGTGTATTAACGGGTGTACGGTCTATATCACTATTACAGTGTGTACTAACGGGTGTACGGTCTATATCACTATTACAGTGTGTACTAACGGGTGTACGGTCTATATCACTATTACAGTGTGTACTAACGGGTGTACGGTCTATATCACTATTACAGTGTGCACTAACGGGTGTACGGTCTATATCTCTATTACAGTGTGTACTAACGGGAGTACGGTCTATATCACTATTACAGTGTGTACTAACGGGTGTACGGCCTATATCTCTATTACAGTGTGTACTAACGGGTGTACGGTCTATATATCTGTTACAGTGTGTACTAACGGGTGTACGGTCTATATCTCTATTACAGTGTGCACTAACGGGTGTACGGTCTATATCTCTATTACAGTGTGCACTAACGGGTGTACGGTCTATATCTCTATTACAGTGTGCACTAACGGGTGTACGGTCTATATCTCTATTACAGTGTGTACTAACGGGTGTACGGTCTATATCTCTATTACAGTGTGCACTAACGGGTGTACGGTCTATATCTCTATTACAGTGTGCACTAACGGGTGTACGGTCTATATCTCTATTACAGTGTGTACTAACGGGTGTACGGTCTATATCTCTATTACAGTGTGCACTAACGGGTGTACGGTCTATATCTCTATTACAGTGTGCACTAACGGGTGTACGGTCTATATCTCTATTACAGTGTGCACTAACGGGTGTACGGTCTATATCACTATTACAGTGTGTACTAACGGGTGTACGGTCTATATCACTATTACAGTGTGTACTAACGGGAGTACGGTCTATATCTCTATTACAGTGTGCACTAACGGGTGTACGGTCTATATCACTATTACAGTGTGTACTAACGGGTGTACGGTCTATATCTCTATTACAGTGTGCACTAACGGGAGTACGGTCTATATCTCTATTACAGTGTGTACTAACGGGAGTACGGTCTATATCTCTATTACAGTGTGTACTAACGGGTGTACGGTCTATATCACTATTACAGTGTGTACTAACGGGTGTACGGTCTATATCTCTATTACAGTGTGCACTAACGGGAGTACGGTCTATATCTCTATTACAGTGTGCACTAACGGGTGTACGGTCTATAGCTCTATTACAGTGTGTACTAACGGGTGTACGGTCTATATCTCTATTACAGTGTGCACTAACGGGAGTACGGTCTATATCTCTATTACAGTGTGCACTAACGGGAGTACGGTCTATATCTCTATTACAGTGTGTACTAACGGGTGTACGGTCTATATCTCTATTACAGTGTGTACTAACGGGTGTACGGTCTATATCTCTATTACAGTGTGTACTAACGGGTGTACGGTCTATATCTCTATTACAGTGTGTACTAACGGGAGTACGGTCTATATCTCTATTACAGTGTGTACTAACGGGTGTACGGCCTATATCTCTATTACAGTGTGTACTAACGGGAGTACGGTCTATATCTCTATTACAGTGTGTACTAACGGGTGTACGGCCTATATCTCTATTACAGTGTGTACTAACGGGAGTACGGTCTATATCTCTATTACAGTGTGTACTAACGGGTGTACGGCCTATATCTCTATTACAGTGTGTACTAACGGGTGTACGGCCTATATCTCTATTACAGTGTGTACTAACGGGTGTACGGCCTATATCTCTATTACAGTGTGTACTAACGGGTGTACGGCCTATATCTCTATTACAGTGTGTACTAACGGGAGTACGGTCTATATCTCTATTACAGTGTGTACTAACGGGTGTACGGCCTATATCTCTATTACAGTGTGTACTAACGGGTGTACGGCCTATATCTCTATTACAGTGTGTACTAACGGGTGTACGGTCTATATCTCTATTACAGTGTGTACTAACGGGTGTATGGTCTATTACAGTGTGCACTAACGTGTGTACGGTCTATATCACTATTACAGTGTGTACTAACGTGTGTACGTCTATTACAGTGTGTACTAACGGGTGTACGGTCTATATCACTATTACAGTGTGTACTAACGGGTGTACGGTCTATATCACTATTACAGTGTGTACTAACGTGTGTACGGTCTATATCACTATTACAGTGTGTACTAACGGGTGTACGGTCTATATCACTATTACAGTGTGTACTAACGTGTGTACGGTCTATATCACTATTACAGTGTGTACTAACGTGTGTACGGTCTATATCACTATTACAGTGTGTACTAACGGGTGTACGGTCTATATCTCTATTACAGTGTGCACTAACGGGTGTACGGTCTATATCTCTATTACAGTGTGTACTAACGGGTGTACGGTCTATATCTCTATTGCAGTGTGTACTAACGTGTGTACGGTCTATTACAGTGTGTACTAACGGGTGTACGGTCTATATCACTATTACAGTGTGTACTAACGGGTGTACGGTCTATATCTCTATTACAGTGTGTACTAACGGGTGTATGGTCTATATCTCTATTACAGTGTGTACTAACGGGTGTACGGTCTATATCTCTATTACAGTGTGTACTAACGGGTGTACGGTCTATATCTCTATTACAGTGTGTACTAACGGGTGTACGGTCTATATCTCTATTACAGTGTGTACTAACGGGTGTACGGTCTATATCTCTATTACAGTGTGTACTAACGGGTGTACGGTCTATATCACTATTACAGTGTGTACTAACGGGTGTACGGTCTATATCACTATTACAGTGTGCACTAACGGGTGTACGGTCTATATCTCTATTACAGTGTGTACTAACGGGTGTACGGTCTATATCACTATTACAGTGTGTATTAACGGGTGTACGGTCTATATCACTATTACAGTGTGCACTAACGGGTGTACGGTCTATATCACTATTACAGTGTGTACTAACGGGTGTACGGTCTATATCACTATTACAGTGTGTATTAACGGGTGTACGGTCTATATCACTATTACAGTGTGTACTAACGGGTGTACGGTCTATATCACTATTACAGTGTGTACTAACGGGTGTACGGTCTATATCACTATTACAGTGTGTACTAACGGGTGTACGGTCTATATCACTATTACAGTGTGCACTAACGGGTGTACGGTCTATATCTCTATTACAGTGTGTACTAACGGGAGTACGGTCTATATCACTATTACAGTGTGTACTAACGGGTGTACGGCCTATATCTCTATTACAGTGTGTACTAACGGGTGTACGGTCTATATATCTGTTACAGTGTGTACTAACAGGTGTACGGTCTATATCTCTATTACAGTGTGCACTAACGGGTGTACGGTCTATATCTCTATTACAGTGTGCACTAACGGGTGTACGGTCTATATCTCTATTACAGTGTGCACTAACGGGTGTACGGTCTATATCTCTATTACAGTGTGTACTAACGGGTGTACGGTCTATATCTCTATTACAGTGTGCACTAACGGGTGTACGGTCTATATCTCTATTACAGTGTGCACTAACGGGTGTACGGTCTATATCTCTATTACAGTGTGTACTAACGGGTGTACGGTCTATATCTCTATTACAGTGTGCACTAACGGGTGTACGGTCTATATCTCTATTACAGTGTGCACTAACGGGTGTACGGTCTATATCTCTATTACAGTGTGCACTAACGGGTGTACGGTCTATATCACTATTACAGTGTGTACTAACGGGTGTACGGTCTATATCACTATTACAGTGTGTACTAACGGGAGTACGGTCTATATCTCTATTACAGTGTGCACTAACGGGTGTACGGTCTATATCACTATTACAGTGTGTACTAACGGGTGTACGGTCTATATCTCTATTACAGTGTGCACTAACGGGAGTACGGTCTATATCTCTATTACAGTGTGTACTAACGGGAGTACGGTCTATATCTCTATTACAGTGTGTACTAACGGGTGTACGGTCTATATCACTATTACAGTGTGTACTAACGGGTGTACGGTCTATATCTCTATTACAGTGTGCACTAACGGGAGTACGGTCTATATCTCTATTACAGTGTGCACTAACGGGTGTACGGTCTATAGCTCTATTACAGTGTGTACTAACGGGTGTACGGTCTATATCTCTATTACAGTGTGCACTAACGGGAGTACGGTCTATATCTCTATTACAGTGTGCACTAACGGGAGTACGGTCTATATCTCTATTACAGTGTGTACTAACGGGTGTACGGTCTATATCTCTATTACAGTGTGTACTAACGGGTGTACGGTCTATATCTCTATTACAGTGTGTACTAACGGGTGTACGGTCTATATCTCTATTACAGTGTGTACTAACGGGAGTACGGTCTATATCTCTATTACAGTGTGTACTAACGGGTGTACGGCCTATATCTCTATTACAGTGTGTACTAACGGGAGTACGGTCTATATCTCTATTACAGTGTGTACTAACGGGTGTACGGCCTATATCTCTATTACAGTGTGTACTAACGGGAGTACGGTCTATATCTCTATTACAGTGTGTACTAACGGGTGTACGGCCTATATCTCTATTACAGTGTGTACTAACGGGTGTACGGCCTATATCTCTATTACAGTGTGTACTAACGGGTGTACGGCCTATATCTCTATTACAGTGTGTACTAACGGGTGTACGGCCTATATCTCTATTACAGTGTGTACTAACGGGAGTACGGTCTATATCTCTATTACAGTGTGTACTAACGGGTGTACGGCCTATATCTCTATTACAGTGTGTACTAACGGGTGTACGGCCTATATCTCTATTACAGTGTGTACTAACGGGTGTACGGTCTATATCTCTATTACAGTGTGTACTAACGGGTGTATGGTCTATTACAGTGTGCACTAACGGGTGTACGGTCTATATCTCTATTACAGTGTGTACTAACGGGTGTACGGTCTATATCACTATTACAGTATGCACTAACGGGAGTACGGTCTATTACAGTCTGGACCGATATGGTTTTGAGTCTATTTTTTCCGAATCGCATTGTTTGGTGTTTCTTTCAATGGTGCATTTTGCTGCGAGGCAGTTTCCTGGCTTTAAGTTCTCTGACTCATTCTCTGCTGACATACATCTATAAATATTGTGTCACTTCATGTTCTGTCTTTGTTGGAGCAATAGAATCGGCTCGGCTCCAGAACACGAGATCTCTCTGAATACTACGATAAACAGGAAACTGCTGGGAACCGCAGAAGACCAGGATTGATGTGCAGCCTATCATTCAGTGCAAGCCACAGAACGATCATTGGACGGCACCGTGTGTTTAAGAGTTGTTCTCGTGTGGTCACCGGCCACAGATCCTCGGTCACAGCCAGGGTCATCTGCACCAGCAACGTTGCTATTATACTCAGTGCTCATTACTCAGTGTTATTCCCGAACTGATTTCAACCACTTCCTGGTCCTATCTCTGATGTCCACCACTTCCTGTCCCTGGCTCTGATCTCATCCATCTGGGATGCAGTAAAGGTTCTGGGGCCTGACAATATCCCGGCAATAGTACTGAAGACTTGACCTCCAGAACTTGCTGCACCCCTAGCCAAGATGCTCCAGTACAGCGACAACACTGGCATCTACCCGGCGATGTGGAAAGTTGTCCACGTGTGTCCTGAGGACAATTACCACCCTGTCAGCCTACTCTCCATCATCAGCAAAGTGATGGAAGGAGTCATCAACAGAGCTATCGAGCGGCACTCGCTCAGCACTAACCTGCTCACGGACGCTCAGTTTGGCTTCCGCCCAGGGTCACTCAGCTCCTGACCTCATTACAGCCTTGGTTCAAACACGGACAAAAGAGCTGAACGCCAGAGGTGGGGTGAGAGTGACTGCCCCTGACGTCAAGGCAGCATTTGACCGAGTGTGGCATCAAGGAGCCCTCGCTAAACTGGAGTCAATGGGAATCCGGGGGAAACTCTCCGCTGGTTGGGGTCGTACCCGGCACAAAGGGAGATGGTTGTGGAGGTTGGAGGTCAATCAGCTCAGCCCCAGGACATCACCCTGCAGGAGTTCCTCAGGGTCGTGTCCTAGGCCCCAACCATCTTCAGCTGCTTCATCAATGACCTCCCTTCCATCGTCAGGTCAGAAGTGGGGATGTTTGCGATGACAGCACAACGTTCTGGAGCATTCGCGACTCCCCAGGTAATGGAGCAGTCCGTGTCCAAACGCAGCAAGGCCCGGACAACATCCTAGCTCGGGGCCGACAAGGGGCGAGTTACATTCGCCCCACACAAGTACCAGGCAATGACCATCTCCTACAAGCGAGGATCGAACCATCGCCCCCTTGACGTTCGATGGCGTTACCGTCGCTGAATCCCCCACATCCTGGGGGTTACCACTGATCAGAAACTGAACTGGACCCAGCCATATAAACACTGCGGCTCCCAGAGCAGGTCAGAGGCTGGGAATCCTGCGGAGAGCAACTCACCTCCTGACCCCCTCCCAAAGCCTGTCCACCATCTACAAGGACACAAGCCAGGAGTGCGATGGGAGACTCTCCACTTGCCTGGATGGGCGCGGCTCCCAACCACACTCGAGAAGCTCGACACCATCCGGGACAAAGCAGCCCCGCTCGATTGCTCCCCCCTTCCACAAACATTCGCTCACCCCGCCATCGGCGCACAGTGGCAGCCGTGTGTCCCATCTACAAGATGCACTGCAGCAACTCACCAAGGTTCCTGAGGCAGCACCTTCCAAACCCACGACCGCCACCATCTCGAAGGACAAAGGCAGCAGATACCTGGGAACCCCACCACCTGGAGGCTCCCCTCCGAGTCACTCACCGCCCCGACTGGGAAATATATCGGCCGTTCCTTCACTGTCGCTGGGGCAACTCCCTCCCTAACAGCACAGTGGGTGTACCTACACCTCCGGGACTGCAGCGGGTTCGAGAAGGCGGCTCACCCCCACCTTCTCAAGGGGCAACTCGGGATGGGCGATAAATGTTGGGCCTTACCAGCGACGTGAATGAACATTTTACAAACCGGACCACAGAGACGACAGAGGAGTCTCGGGGCTGTTGGCCACAGGGAAGGTCATCGCTAGGATCCCCCCTCGCCCATAGTCTCCCAGTGACTCAAGAGCTCTTCCCGGATTCCCGATGCGAATCCTGCTCACTCCGGGACACAATTCCCCCCCCCCCCCCACCCTCTGCACGATGACATACAAGCCGCGGTCCTGGCCACCTGACCCACCGCAGGCCCGCGGGGATGGGGGTCAAAAGCCGAGGCTGCGTCGTCGCGCCCGGCGCGCTTCTCGATCTCGTCCCGACGCTCCTCCTCCCTCTCGGCAAGCTCCCTGCCGGAGAGAGGGGCTAACCTCCAGAACAAACGGGCATCTGATCAACCTCCGGGAGGTCCAAGGCCGCCCCGGTTGTGTCCCGGCCATTGCGCCTGCGCGTCCTCGGAGCGCACGCTCAGAAGACCATCGGAACATGAGACACAGGGGCAGGATCAGGCCACTCGGCCCATCGAGTCGCCTCCGCCGTTCAATCGTGGCTGTTATTCGGGCCTCGTGGGACTCCCCGGAGACGATGGGGGGGGGGGGGGGGGGGGGGGAGGGGGCGATCCTACAAAATGGAGCCCAAGTGTTCGCGCCGCGGTGACCGCCGTCGCGTTTCACGGCGGCGGGAACCGGGCCCGGGTACGACCGATTCTGTCCCCCACAGGCCAGGCCCCATCGGAGGTCCCCCCCCGCCCCCGGTGAAGGAGCCCCCCCCCCTCCCCCCACACAGGCCGCCCCCCCCCGACCCATCGCGCAGAGATCCCGCCGGCTGCGACCAGGTGCGGGCGGCGCCGGCGGGACTCTGTCGCAGCCGCGCGGCCCATACGGGGCGGAGAAAACGAGCGGCCCACGGCCGGCGCAAACGGCGCCGGTTCTCCGCACCTCGGAGAACCGGGCGGCGACGTCGGGGCCGCGGGTGCGGCGAGTCTCCGGCCCGGAGCGGGGCTCGGAGAATCGCCCCCCCCCCCCCCCCCCCCCGCATCATCGAGAGTAAAATTCCCGCGGTGTCAATTTTTAAGATTCCCGATCCGTCCTGGGTCGCCATCGTTGGCAGCTTGCGGTCTCGCAACGACTGCCTCGCTGGTTTGCGCACCCTTCGGGGGAACAAGCCGGGTCTGTGAAACATGCACCTCCTCAGCTCCCTGTTCCAAGGTTTAAGACGGACTGGAGGTTGGCCCGGATGAGGGCCAATGTTGGCCGGATGTTGGGCAGAGAGATGGCAGATGGAGTTTAATCCGGACAAATGTGAGGTAATGCATTTTGGAAGGTCGAATGCAGGTAGGGAATATACAATGAATGGTAGAACCCTCCAGAGTATTGAAAGTCAGAGAGATCTAGGTGTACAGGTCCACAGGTCACTGAAAGGGGCAACACAGGTGGAGAAGGTAGTCAAGGAGGCATACGGCATGCTTGCCTTCATTGGCCGGGGCATTGAGTATAAGAATTGGCAAGTCATGTTGCAGCTGTGTAGAACCTTAGTTAGGCCACACTTGGAGTATAGTGTTCAATCCTGGTCGCCACATGACCAGATGTGGATGTGGAAGCTTTAGAGAGGGCGCAGAAGAGATTTACCAGGATGTTGCCTGGTATGGAGGGCATTAGCCATGAAGAGCGTTTGAATAAACTCGGTTTGTTCTCACTGGAATGACGGAGGTTGAGGGGCGACCTGATAGAGGTCTACAAAATTATGAGGGGCATAGACAGAGTGGATAGTCAGAGGCTTTTCCCCAGGGTAGAGGGGTCAATTACTAGGGGGCAGAGGTTTAAGGTGCGAGTGGCAAGGTTTAGAGGAGATATACGAGGCAAGTTTTTTTACACAGAGGGTAGTGGGTGCCTGGAACTCGCTGCCGGAGGAGGTGGTGGAAGCAGGGACGATAGTGACGTTTAAGGGGCATCTTGACAAATACAT